>NW_023641922.1:0-30000 GCF_015228065.2 Penaeus monodon
CTTTTTGGGGAACACACAGAAACCACCAGGAACCACAACCCGAAAACCCAAAACACCCTCAGTGAAATCCACACAGACACACACAACTCAGTGAAATCCACACAGACACACACACACTCAGTGAAAACCACACAGACACCACACACATCAGTGAAATCCACACAGACACACACACACTCAGTGAAATCCACACACGACACACACACACTCAGTGAAATCCACACACACACACACACACTCAGTGAAATCCACACAGACACACACACACCAGTGAAATCCACACAACACCACAATCAGTGAAATCCACACACACACACACACACCAGTGAAATCCACACAGACACACACACACTCAGTGAAATCCACACACGCACACACACACTCAGTGAAATCCACACACGCACACACACTCACACAGTGAAAACCATACACACACACACACACAAACACAGTGAAATCCAACACACACACACACACACACACAGTGAAAATCCAATACACACACACAGTGAAATCCATACACACACACACACACACACACACACTCAAATCCATACACACACACACACACTCAGTGAAATCCATACACGCACACACACTCAGTGAAATCCATACACGCACACACACTCAGTGAAATCCATACACGCACCCACTCAGTGAAATCATACACGCACACACACTCAGTGAAATCCATACACGCACACACACTCAGTGAAATCCATACACCCCACACAACTCAGGAAATCCATACACGCACACACAATCAGTGAAATCCATACACGCACACACCATCAGTGAAAAATCCATACACGCACACACACTCAGTGAAATCCATACACGCACACACACTCAGTGAAATCCATACACGCACACACACTCTGCTTGCGGCGAGGACGTTGAAGTTAGAGAGAGTTTACATACCTTGGTAGCGTAGTCCATATCTCTGTGCTGTCAGACCAAGAAGTCAATAGACGGATTGGTCTGGCAACAGAAGCCATGAACTCGATCAACAAGAGCATTTGGAGATGTCGGTAACCTATGCAGAAGGACCAAGCTGCGTGTCTTCAAGGCATTGATACTGCCAGTTTTGCTCTATGGAAGCGAAACCTGGACGCTATCCAGTGCCTTGGAGTCTCGCCTTGATGCCTTTTGTAACAAGTCCCTTCGCCGGATCATGGGGTACAGTTGGCAGGACCACATGTCCAACCGGCGGTTACACCGTGAGACTGGCATGGGACCTGTTACTTGCATAATCCGGGATCGCCAACTCAGGCTATATGGCCACTAGCTCGTCTCCCTGTGGACGACCCTGCCCACCAGGTTGTCTCTCTGCGAGACAACCTTGGGTGGAGGAGACCTGTGGGACGACCTAGGAGATCATGGCTTGGGCAGGAATTAGAGATGGGCCGTGTGCCTGCCTGGAGACTCGCCTCGAGGGATCCTCGTGGCTGGAAGCGAAGGGTGGATGCGGCCATGCGCATGATGACACCGGGTGTGACACCCGGCTTTTGTGGGTTAATGTTAAGACAAAAAATGAAGTATACCAAACAAAACAAAAGTAATATACCATTTTCACATGGTGTTTTACAATTAGTTTGTTTACATTCTGAACCAGGCGGCCTTGAGGGTCCTCTGTTGTTCCTTCCAGAGGCAGAAGAAATTTTGAAGTTGAGAGGAGTGGCTCGAGACACTTCTGACACACACCACCTTTCTGGAAATGGCCAACAATTCATAATGTTTGACTATTTGCCATTGCTGTAAACAGAATAAATATAGTTGATCAGTTACACATCTAAATAATTTTGAGGTTAGAGAAAGAGACATGAAATTTCACTTGAGTGACCTGTACAAGAATCTTTAAGGGAAAGGAAATTAATCACAAAAGGCTAGAAGTAAAAGGGTCAATCATTTAAAATGATTGCAAAGTAAGCAAGACAAGCGGTTGTTCCGGTGTTTACAATTAAAGTACGTGTCAGAAGAGAAAAAAGTACACATCACACAAACACCAAGAATTGCACATTCACAATTACCCATGCACGCACACCTTCAACACTGCAAGGAAAATGTAATGTGTTGAGTATGGCTAGGCGTTCTTACCTTGTGTAAAGCCCACTGCATCATTGTGCATCAATGATCATGACAGGATAACGATACTAGTACTCCCTCTACAAAAGGTCAAGCTTTAATGCCAGTACACATATGGAACCTAAGCTGAATTGCTCATCTTTGGACATGTATAGCAAGATCGAACGACTGCTGCATGTCCATTATGTCATAGATTACAGGGCCAATCAATTTAGAACCAGGAAATTGTCCCTTCCAACACGCTATATTTAATTTATTGAAAATGTTCTGCTGTAGTCAAAATAATGAAGGTCATCAGTGCCGCATTTCAAAATACAGGGACGATAGGGAGAAGCTTGGGGGCAAGCCCCCAAGTAAAGAATTTTTTTTGTTCTAAGATAATGTTTATGGATTCCTAGTATGGTCATTGCTATAGGTTAAATGTATTGTTTAAAACAAAATACATGTGCCTAAACATCAATGGTCAGTAGCACTAAGGACAAAGTAAGTGAAGGAAAAAGCGGTAAAAAGGACAACGTCAACGCATATAGGGACAAATCTGTTTAGATATCAAAGGCTGCCGAAGCACTGTGGACAGTATGACCGTGAAAAGGGTAAGAGGGAGAAGCAAATGGAACACGGGCGGGGACTTGACAAAAGGGGAAAGGGCGCAAAGATATTGGACGAGTGTTAGACCAAAAGGAGAGAACATTCAGGTCTGAAGAAGGCAAAAAGAGCAACAATTGTAATCGAGAAAAAAAAAAAAAAGCCATTACGATATAAGGAAACGAGGGGAAGCAAAACAGTAAAATACTGGGCAGCAAAATGGAGTTGGGGACAGCAGAAGAAATCCAAAAATGAGATAAAAAGGAACAGGGGAAGGTCGGGCAACACACAAGGATGTTAGGAGGGAGGGATCTGGAGAAGTATTGTTGCGACATATAGGGGAGTCATGCATGAGTATCCAGGTGGAACGTTATTAGTTGACGACAATAAGGGAAAGTCATATGAGATCCAGGTAGGGAGTGGGTAAAGATATAAAGGGGAAGGATAAAGCAATGGGTGGTGCCACAATGGGAGACGATGAGGATGGAAGGGGTACTTTGGAGAGAGTGGAGCAAGGAAGAGGGGTAGGAGGAACCATGAGGAGGAGGATGGCATATGGCAAATATCGTGGAAATGTAGATCGAAATAGGAATAAGGGATTGGAAGAGTGAATGAGGGAGTGGAGCGTTCTTTTGGGTAACGTTTGGGAAGAGTTCTGGAGGGGTGGCTGGAGTGAGGAGGTCTGAGATAAATAAAGGGTTTTCTTGTCAGAGAGAAACGGGGATTAGACAGCTGTGGGACTGGATGTGGTAGGAAAAAGGTGCGAGTGAATGTTTAGAATTGTCTAGTGTGACAGATTGGACATATGACGAAGGGATAGACATCAGGGAAGTGGTAGAGTGGATAGATGAGTACCTGGAATTTAGGCTGAAGAGGAATTGACTGGGGGATAGAGGAGTACAGGTAGGTATGATTCAGGGTATAGAGAAAAGATACTGGGGGACGATGCCGAGACATCTGAGAAAAAGGCGTAGGAGAGGGCAAGCGAAAGGACAGTTTTTGGAGTAGGTTAGAATCTTAGAATGAAAAGATGTCTTGCGTGCTTCCTGGATGGCCTCATAGTAGAGTTGAAGGCCTAGTTTGAATCTGAGAACTGGTACCTCGATTAAAGCTTGTAAGGCAGGAGCAGCTCCCATGAAATTCATATGGGATTGTTATATGAGGTTGCGTGAATGATGCCGAACAATGTGAATGATCATGAACCAGGTTGGGACAACAGAGGGGCCGAGGGCTATGTAGCGACTGTGTGTGGGTGGCTGGGTGGCCAAAACACGTGGTCGATATGGATCGACTAGGGCACGCAGATACTCAACCAATATAAAACTCAGGAGGAGGTTCAATGTGACTGTGGAGCGTAAGCTTGGCAATATTTGGTGTAAGAATTATGCTCTATAGGAAGAAAATTATGTAGCACTGTACCTTCTTCCGTTAACGGTAGGTTAATGTTCTGAGCCCAGCCAGTAGGTCACAGGCATCGATACTTAAATTGTAGTTTATCATGTTTGAGTGTGATTGCTCTTGGACGCTGGTAACGTGGCTAGGGTCCACAGTTCCTTTCCACGGAGAAGATGCCGGGTGTTACCTTTTTTTTTTTGAACTATTATTGTAGGACAAAGAGCAAGCAGAGAAGTAATTAAAGGACACGTATTAAGAGGAGTGAGGATTGGGCATGCACAGCTTTGCCAGCAGATCGGTCAATCTGGTGTGGATAGATGCAATCTGGGGACTCGGATGTAACGTGAAAAGCGTGAACGATCGGAACGATGCTAAAAGGAAACTGTTGGAGAGGAAAGGTATTGTCAGAGTATGGGGCTGTTGGAGGAATCACAAATAACCAACCCCATTTGCCTTGGCCAAAAAGGAGGGCACTCAAAAAGGTTTGCCAGAGGTAGGAAGCAGTAGAAGGAAGAGGGGGAATATGGGTGGTATGGAGGAGATGGTCGGTAACTGTGGCCCACGAAGAGGGACAATAAGGAATGAAGAGTAGTAATAAGGGGGACCAGTGGGCTAGACAGATAATAAAGACTCGTACCGTAAATGGTTCATGCTAATGGTTTAAAAAAGCAAAAATAAATGGACCAGGACAACAGGATTTGTGGCAGTGAGTAAGAGGGTCAAATTCCATAGGAGGGTGTGTGTCTAATGGCAAAAGGGCTAGTGGAGGTGCACAGTTCTGTAGTAAAGACACTGGAATTTAAGAGGCAGAGAGTATTTGAAAAGTGCGAGTTCGGTATGGTCGTTACTGCAACAAAACCTGAGGTGGTGGACTTTGGAGCACATCATGTAACAGAATACTGGAGGAATTAAATGGAGACTTGAAAAGAATGGGTTAGAAGAAGAACAGAACAGGGGTATATCTGAATTTTGGAATTGGAGTCAGGGAAAACAGAGCAAATACGGGAGGTAACTCATGGCAGGATGGACTCCAATGAACAGAAAACTAAAGAGGTCGGAGGGTGGGGAAAAAGGGGAATGGGAGAAGAGACTATCAATACAAAATGGGAGAAACGGGAAAAGGAATAGGTAAACATGGAGTAGAAGCAAAAGGTAAAGAAGTGGGAATCGGAGAGAGTTTGGCGATGGAAAGTTGATGGAAGCGAGCAGAGCGTCGGAAGACGGAGAAATAGATGAAGGAAGGAATTTACAGCATCGAGAGAGGCTGGCAATGCTAATTCAGTATACAGGCTCTCACCTGGAACTATGAGGAAGTCGGGAAGAGCAAGGAAGTTAACGAAGACGGCAGTGGTGGTTGCTCACAATGAGCATAAGGAGGGAGGTGAAGGCAGATTGATATGGCATGCGTAACCAAGAGTGGGAGTAGGATCAGGTAACATGAAGATGGAGGAGAGTTCAAAGCTCTGAGCCCAGGATATATGGAAAGAGTTTCCAAGATTCGAAGTTTTTTTTTTTAATGTTGAAAGGCACTGCGATGATGGAGTAGATGCTGTTGGGAGAGGGAAAAAGGTATATTACTGAAGGTGAGTAATTGACCTGGCGTGCTGGATTATTTGGAACTGATAGAATTGACACCAAACAATGAGTAAAGGGTAATTAGTATTAATTGGTCGGAGCGTGAGATAAGTAGTTAATGAAAGGGGCAGGCTTTAATGTTCCCTAATAAGGAATAAGTTTTAATCAAAAAAAAAATTTTATGTATGTATGGTATTTTGGGTTACTTGCTCAAGTCTGAAATAAACGTGGGAAAAAGAGTTAATTTTTAATTGCACACTCTTTGTGGGGGTTAAAGGACAGACCGCGATTAACCTAAAGGTGCGTTTACCGATTTCGAACTATGTTCGACGGACAAAATCGTTACCATATCACAGGAGAAGCAGGATGACGTCATTAAGCTATGTGAAACGATGAAGCGGATCTGGCAACAAGCAGTGGTACCAGCATGAGGGGATTAGATGTTTACCACCGTTTCGAATCTGGCTCACAGGGGCATAGACCGAGTGGACAAGTTCGAAGAGTGATGTCTAGTTGGTAAACTCAGCCCTTTAAATGTCAGTTGTGTGTGTCGTTTCGATGCTCGAAACACGGACAGTGGCCGGGTACACCACTGGGCTGCTGCTTCTGACATCATTCAGCGAGCCTTTTCGTTTGCCCTTCTGATTTGTTAACGAGTTTTTGTCCGTTCGAACATAGATCTCTCGAGTCGTTTGTAAAAACGCACCTAAATGGAATTCTGTGTTCATGGGCTACCGGAGGCCAAATCAGGGACTGATACAGTGCCAGTAGATGGGGGAAAAAAGAAAAGGAGTAAAAATTAGTTTGAGCGGCGCATGGGACCTTCTGAGGTGCAAGGGGCATTGGGCCCTTCAGTCTCCATCCCCAAAAGCAACCCCCCCCCATGACAATGAATAAGGATTGAGAGTCACACAAATCTAGAAACTATCCAGTTAAGGGCATTGGTCTCGCCTTCGATTTACATTAATCGGCTTAGCTAATTTCCTAGGGAATTTTATTGGTAACTAACAACATTAGGATATAGGTACCAGCTCTTTATCGGCTAGCTCAATTTCGTAGTATACCAATCATGAGGAAAAACTGGCCCTTCTCCTGGTCAGTAGGAATGGGCTAAGTAAAGAGCAAAATGTTCAAGCTGGTAGAAGCTGGAGAGGGTGTTTGTACTAGCCTGTAAAAGACCTTTTTACCATAAAGCTCCTTTCAATTGCAGATGGCAGACAACAATAGGAAATTGTTCACCCAAACTCTTACAGAGAATGACCACATTCATCTAAGAAAAACATCCAACCCCATTCCTGTATGAGCCCAAAAAGCTGAAGGACCAAAGCAGGGTGATAAAGTAATGTACAAAGCCCACATCTGCTTTGCAGACTTATCACTATAAATTATTCATTGAAAATTTCTGCCGCATCAACAATCTAAGGTCACTAGCAGACGTATCAAAAGACAGACCCCCTGGTAAAGGAAGTGCTACATGACATCAAAAGGTACATACGCCGCTATGGACTAGAGTAGCATTGCAAAGGGCATTTACAAACTAGATAGTTGAGAACAGTACATAGAGGGCCAGTATGGTAGTGTAAAGGTCATCAATGAGGCCGGGAGCTGATGGGGGAAGATTTATTTACTTAAAACTTTGGTTTCTTCAGTATATACAAAACTAGTGATAGGGTGGGGCCTTTTGGGGCAAATTTTGGTTCAGTAAATCAATTGTTTGGGATCTTCCAGAAGGTAAAGGTCAACCCTCCCCACATCTAAAAAAAAAAAAAAAAAAAAAAAGTACAGACATCAGGGAATTGGTAAAGGCGCTTCAGAACCTGATAACTCAGTGCCCTTGTCCTTTCAGGGCGGTGGCGAATCATGGTTATTCCATCCCGTTCTGTCTTTGTTGAACAACTTTAGCAAGTACGTCATCGCCACATATTGAGATCTTTGTCAGCTGGTGAATGAACTTCTGCCTTCGGTCTACCCCAGCTTCTCTTCCCTTCTATTCTTCCTGTTACCACTAAGTTTTTCCATCGTTTACATCTCATTACGTTGTCCTAAAAATTGCAATCTGTCTTTTCCTGATAACTTTCATCAAGGTTCTTTAACTCCTGGCTCTTACTAAAACTTCATTAGTAACTTTTGTACATGAACCCTGAGCATTTTCTGAGGAACCAACATTTCTAATGATTTTAATTCTTTTTACATATTTTCATTTGACCTTGACTAATGAAAATAGCGGTATCACACCCATAAAGCAAACTGACCACCACGTAACATTCTAACACGAAACTTCGGTTTTTACCTCCCAATAGTTGTTCTAAAGCCACCGTCCACACGGTTGAGCTTGAATGCCTCGGCCACGGCAAGTCTGGCAGGCTATAGCCCGAAGTATGCGTGTCCACACAGCTGATCTGTGAATGGCTTGGGAGGGCAGTCGGGAGACGCAAGCAGATTGTTTCTAGCACAAGTCGAAGCGAGGTGGTTGTTCATACGGCGAATCACATGGGTTCGAGGCCTATATACGTCGAAAGGAATGGTAGCACTGCATATATCTATCATAATTGAATTGGTGACCCTGCATTTAAAAAGAGAAAACATGAGATCACAGAGGAGTGTCTGTGCCGGCGAACAGGAGCGTTGGTTGCCAGGGGAGACGTGAAAGACATTGGGTAGTCGTGAGGAACCAATGAAACTTTGTTCCGCAATTACGTGCAGAAATGGACATAAACAGTTTCGTATACACTTGTAATTCTGAAAGTGTGAGGGTACATCAATAGGCACTAAAGAGACAATATGAGGCAAAGAGCATTTTCACCAGCAGCACGTGTAGAGGGCAAACTCTCCAGAGACTGGATTACTGGATGTTGTCCTTACACATCCCGTTCTACGACAGTACGAGAATATCCAAACAGGTCTCGTCCATATCCATACCAGAAACCATGTGATGGCTACCTATGAAAGCTCTGAAGGGATGATTACGATTCGAAATGGAATCAGCTCAGAAGGTAAGGTTATAGAGCGATAATGAGATTCTCACAAATGAAAATTTGTCACGAGAAATCCATGTATACATTGAGCCATAAACTATACCCATATGCGTAACATGAGGTCTCCACTCTCCCAAAAAAAAGATGGAACCCGATAAACAAAACACATCTGTCGGCGAATCACAGACATACTGCTACTATTGTACGGTAAAAATTATACACTTGCCATTATTAAATACCTGTAATTGATTTATGAAATAAGTACAACATAATGTAAACTCTGGAAATATAATACATAATCCTATGTACGTTATAGTATCATAATATAATACGACAAAATAATATCGGAGTTAAATATTGCACCTTTACCAATATGATCAACGAATCTTATTTAACAACTTGCATGTACCATTACCTAATTTCTTTCCTATCTAGTGAGGGGGGGGCCATTTTTTTTTTATAATCCAGTTCGTACCTACTCACTTGACTCCACCCAGCGATATAACTGTGTTTCACCTTATTCGGTCCAAACTTTTCGTGACCGCCGGTGTTTAGTTTACCGATGATATTACCCATTACATATACATCATGAAATTAATTTTTCAGCAACATTTTATTAGTCACCACTACATACTGTTCGCAGACCGTTATAGCGTACTACATTACCAAACATCATCACCGCAAGTAGTGTGTTAAGATCTAGCAAATGCCAATCAGTTGTTGGAGAGCTTCTTTATGTTCATATAACTATATCACTGTCGGTCCAAATACACCGGAGCCTTATTGGTGAGGTCTATTTCCAGGGGGGATGACACAGGGACCCTGTCGCGGCGTATACAGGTCACATTGTCCGATACGAACTGCAAGAAGTAGGGCACTAGTCAGAAGCTCTGGGAGAATCCTGTAGCTCCAAGAGGAGAAGGGGGAATCAGTATAAAATCTATGATGAAAATAAAAGTGAAGCTTGGACTGTATGTGTGTCATCTTGACAGAGTGATCCCACAGCGCCTATTGACCTCTAACAAGCACACCCTTGTCTTTGTGTTCCCCTCCACCTGTGCAACCTTGTAGTATATTATTGATTATTACTCATATATCATCAATACATTACTAATTATCTCATCGATATTTATTATTAACACAGTAATTATCCTCATCATTACAACTAGTATTATTATTATCATCAATTTATACCAATTAGTATCATTAGTTATCTATCTAGTAGAGAGAATATTTAGCTCATTAGTAGTATTACCATTTGGTTGCTTGCATTCGCTACTACTAAAAAATAATAGGAAGCTGACTGGACGCATCTACGACGACTGGACACCCCGGACACATACTGACCAAACACAACACACAGCACACCACAGGTGTCGGAATCGATAAGAGCAGGGAGGAGGAGAAGATACAAATGTAAAACATCCAAGAGAAGGTGACAAAGGTGAATGGAGGGGAGGAAAAGGACTCCGTCCTTTAATTGCTATTACTGGTATATACTTGCAGAGTACCTACAACCCCGGAAAGAATGGAAATTTTGTTACAAGATGAACTTTCCCCAACTGTATGTCCTAGGAGAAATTAGAGGGGGACAATCATTGAATCGATAAAGGCACTACCACAGAGCGGAACAGCGGGTCGTCTATTTCTTCAATCTATAAAAGGGTACCCACAGCATTGTATTCTTACTGGCAGTTATGTAGATGCTAATCTGGGAATTAATCTATGTTAATGGTTATGGTTAAAAGTAAGAGTAAGATACAGGGCTAGACATCTAAGGTACATGTCGCACTATAGTTAATGTGTAGGGAAGGGTGTGTTGAGATAGTGATTAAGTGTCCCTAAGCTGGGCAAAGGGAATTGTGTTTATGAGTGAACAAGGGTTAGAGCAGGGGTGGGTAAGGATAGGAGCTGATTTAGAGGAGGATTATGCTATGCGTTTTTGAGGTAAAAAGGAGAATAGGTTGTTGAAAACAAAGTGTGGGATTCATGTAAGAAAAGAATGTCATAGGTTTCTGGGAGGTCGGTTAGAAGGATGAGGATACGTGGGGGAAAGCAGAGGTAAGTATGACAAGACACAAAGGAGAGGTGCGGGGTCCTGTGGGAAAAGGAGAAAATGATACATTGGGGAATTGGTATTGGAGGTATGTGCAAGAAAGGGCTCTTGAAAGGCATACAACTTAGATGGGTTATAAGAGGAAAAAGGATATGACAAAAGGTTCAGGTTCTATGTAGGGAGCAGAAGAAAACTGCGAATTATATACCATGAAGGATTAGTTATATTTTAGTGATATAGATTGTAGTACGTTTTGGAGATTTTGAGGGTGGAAGCAGACCTCCTACGAGGGTGGATAAGGGACCTGAGGAGGTACTATGGAGAATGTAGACGGTCAGCCCGCCACGTGTGGAAAGAGCAAAAGTGGTTGTTTCTATTACTAGGAGGTACGCGTATTAGGACGACAGGAGGGTCTGGGAATGGGGATAATCCTCGTGACATAAGGGATTCCACGTTGGTATCAAGAGAGGGAAGGTACATAAGGGATGGGATTCAACGTGTGTATCACAGGATGGGAATGGAAGGGAAAGAGGGGATAGGTGGAGAGGGTATTTAATGTCAGGGCGTGTGGTCCAATAAGGCTTGGGGTCGGTGCGGGGGGGGGGGGTGAATGGATGGGCTGTTGTTGTGACAAAAGGGTGGTTAGGAGGAGTATGGGTGTCAGGGGGGATACGTCTTAGGAAGCAAAACGAGGAGGGATAAGTCAGCAGTTAATTGGTGGTGTATGGACAGGAAAGCAGGAGTTGGTGAGATTTGGAGGTTAAAGTGTGACAGTGTCAGTATTTCATTAAAAAGTAATCTGAATGATATATTACTTGGGCGATGGACATGGGCGGAATGGGATAAAGGAATTTTTTCGTGAGGGGGTGGACATAATGATTTAACCATAGAGAGGGATAACGGTGTTGCTCAAGCAAATAAAGACGTCATGATACAACCTCGAGGGCCCCGGGCAAAAGGCACACACTGGGTGACGGCGAATTGTGTGGTATAGTGGGATTTTGAATAAAATAAGTGAGGGAAGGTGGAAAGTTTGGTGATTCTGTTCTGTGTTAAGCGGGGGGGGTAGATGGGAAAAAGGAGTAGTCCAAGTCTTGAATCCTAAATAGAGGTCTTCGCAAATAACAATACCTCAGACAAATTTTAAGCATAGAGTGGGAATAAGACCCCTAATAAAATACTAATTCACTATATGGGTGCAGCCACCAGATGGGCAACGAAATGTATAGAGTTTAGTGTGCAAGAGCAGGCCAGGTTGGGTTTTAACAAGGGAGGGTAGTACGGGCATCTGGCTGTGGTGGATACGGCAATGTTGGCTGGGTTGTCTAGACGCCAACAATTTTGGCACTGACGTGGAGGAGGTTGGTAATGGACGAACAGGGAGGGCTTTTCTCCTCCTATATAGACGTTAATGGGGCCCAAGGTTCATGTCCTAAACGGAAGGTCAAATTTGGCTTATATCATTGTTAGTGGGTTTCTTTCTGAATTTACCTCTGGGGGGAAATGGAAGTGAGAGATAGGAGATGCAGATAACAGTAGGCCATTTTACTGAGACGTCGCCATCATAGGTCATTGAGACAAGCCAAGGCAAGTAAAAGGTAAACTGTCTCCCCAATCAACTGACCAATCTTGTCATAGACTTGGGCATTGCTGGGGAGATTGAAACTGTTCCGGTCGCAAGTATGAAAGTTCGGATGGGGTGGTTATCTGCAAGGAATGGGATGTTACCCAATATATGTCTGTTAATTAGTTTTGTTAATGCTTATAGCTTGGTTTTCGGATGTTACTGACGGAAAGACTGGGAAACAAGCGTCGGGTCGGCCTACGGGAAACGAGGACTTGTACCTACTTGTTTTTGGAGAAATTGTTGGAAAGATACCGGCGTGTTGGTCCAGAGTTGCAGGAAGTAGGGAGGCTGTTGGAGGGATCACGAAATATCACCGGTCCATTTAGGGTACTGCGACTTCTGAAGAACCTGGGAGGTACTTCAATATTGTATGTAAGATAGTAGATGGGGTCGATTAGTTAGTCGAAATGTCGACAAAGTCGAAAAGGGCGGAAAATAGGTGCGGTGGACGATGGCAGCAAGTACTAGTGTTTAGAGGCGAGGTAGTGTTATCGGCGCGAGACGTGGGCAATAAGGCTTGGTTACAAGGTGATTAATAAGGGAGGATGGGAAAGTTGGTTGACCGCCTTTTTCGCGGTGAATGTTGGAGGGTCTGTAGGGGGTACGAGGGATGAAGTCGTTGAAGCAGATGGCTATAGGCCCCCCGAAGAAGCTCCCCCCCCCCACCAAGTGGAAATGTTCACTTAAGGATGGGTTGTTGCGCTACTGTGTAACTAGTAGGCATGAATTGTGAGGGGGAGTTGAGAAGGCTAAGTATGATTGGCAGTGTTCGGAGCCGTGGATCAAAGGACCTTTAATCTGAAGCCTCATTTTTTGGCGGTCAGGGGAAATCGGATTGAGTTTTACTCTTTGGGGCTATTTGGCATCTATTTGTAAACCAAGGGGCAAGACTCATTGCCTAAATAAGTGGGAGATAAGCCAAGCTAGTTTTCATTTATTGGCCATAGGGTTTCCTGAAGCCTGGATATTATGTTAGGGGATTAAATTTATAAAAAACAGGCCACCCTCAGGGTTCCCCTATGAGGGGTAAAGGGCACTAGATAACTAAATCGGGGGGAAAATACCGCGTGCCCATGGCTCCCTACAGGCCACATAAAACGAAGACATTACGCTTCAGGACTGGCAAAAAGTCAGCTCTTTCATTCCTGTTATACAGCACGGCTCTCAACCTTATGAGAACGGTGGATAAGCAGTAACGGGTCTTTTGGGTGAAGGGGATAGGATCAGTCGTATAATGGATAAGACTTAGAAACAACAAGGTGTGGGAAGGGAAAAATATAAAAGAAAGGACCATGCAAAATTAGTTTTTGAGTCGAGGTACGCCTGCCAGTTCCAAGGTTGGGAGGGGATGTTCCCCATAATTGTAGGGCCAACACAGGTTTCTACCGCCTCCGAAGACCAACCCACGACAACAACAGGACATCAAAGGGATTTGGGGAAGACGTATTCAGTAAGGCACCCTTACCTGTGAATTTCTGGCCAACATCCAAGGAGGCAAAGTAGACGGGAAGACCTCGAATCCACTGCCCTCTATTGGCGCCTGGGAGAAGGTCATAGTTTGAATCCGCTGAAACGTTATACCGTTTACCACATCAACTGATTCCTCTGCCAACTTCGGAACAAAGACCATGAGGGAGCAGCATTCGTTGCCCGACGGAACACTGCTCGACCGTGTGGACGTCTCGGCCTTCATCTACAATATCGATAAAAAGTATGTGTCAAAAAAGGGTAAACATTGAGTTAATTTGGATAGTGTACAGAAAGCGATGAAGATAACGGAAAAGAAAAAAAAGAGAGAAGTACAACAAAGTTACCAGTAAATTTGCCAAATTATTTGAGTCGAGGCCGAGGCCAAAGGCAGGGTCAATACAACAGGCATTTTGAGAGACTTAATGGGCTGGTTTAACTCTTTTTGATGGATCTAATCCAAAGCCCACCCTGTTCCTTGAAAAGCGGCGGGTTTGCTGTTAGATGTGCAAAGCCCAGTCTTCAGGTAGGGAAGCTTTGAAGCAAAAAATCAAAGCAAGTCATATTGGATGTAGAAGATTGAACGAATTGGGGTGCAAGACTTCAAGATTAAGGCAGGGAATGGTCCAAGTTTCAGTAGTTTGTTCCAATTGGCCTTTTTATTATACCGGTCACAGTTGCATAGATCAAGGGTTGAAGATTGAAGAATTAAAGACTTGTGGCATGTCAAGTCCACGGTGAAAAAAAAACAGATTGGAAATGTTCGTTGAATTATAAATGATGTTCTGGCGTTTTGGTTCATGTTATTTGCTTACCAGGCGGGGCGGGGGGCGGGGGTGATTAATTAGTGATAAATTTTTCTTGGGTTGCCTTTCTGTTACTGAAAAACTCTTTACAGAATTTGTTTCCATTTTATTTTTTTTTTTTTCTTTGAGAATGTGTGCTAGGGATTTCAAAGCGATCCAATATAAAGGGGAGTTTAAGTGATAATTTGTCCATGTCTGCAGAAACACTTTATGACGGTGTTGTCTGTGATCCCATTGAAGAACCAAGGAAAGAGGTGTATGATGGTAAAAACAACCTGTTGACACTGTGATTAGAAAAACTCAACATGCCACAAATATAGATTTTATTGAAACGGGAGTCCAAATTTTTCCTGGATTTCATGTTCAGGAGGGGGAAAAAATAACCGTCCCCGCTGTGCAAGTTGAAAATTAAGGCAGCTGCCTTAAGATCTATACTTTTAGCGCGGTATGGACTTTAGCATAAAGGAAAGACCCATTCCACTGCAGAATGACCAGAATTCATGATAGTCTGTTATACTGAGCGCAAGCAGATTTAAGGAAGAATAGCTAATGGGAGGTTGGCATTGTGTATTTATGTTCAGACAATGATACTGACAACTTTCCTCCAAAGTAACTGCTTTATCAAAGGAGTGCACATTATGAATAGCATAGAGTGCCCAAGGTTTATGGATGAAAATGCAGCAGGTCTCCTTTTTAGGAGTCGTGGGGTTGTGGTTGTGCATGGTAAGGCATCATGCCGCACTATGTGATAATTATGATTGCAAATGCACATTCCAACTCGAGGGCATTTAATAGCCAGGTTTTTTTTTTAGTTTTTTAGAGGGGACAATGCAGGAAAATCCAATCTCCATCCTGCACAGGAGATTACACGATTATGTCAGGGGTATTAAAGGAATAGGCAAGATGCCAAAACTTTCACAGACGTGGATGGTACATCATGGTACCTTCCCAGACCTAAGGGAAGCTTGTTTTCAACTTAAGACTTCAGGTGAATTTCGAGAACCAGAGGGTAGGGTTTTCTAAGGGTTTTAACTTAGAATGAGAACGAGACATCATCATACGTACCTTAGTATTAAGCAAAACGACAAAATAAGACAAAAGGCCGAGCATGGGTTAGAGGAAATAAGCCCTCAGACCGAAGTACGCCATGAACAGGTTTTTGCCAGGAAAAAAAAAAGACATGATAAAACACCAAACATTACTGGACGAGAAAGCAAACTGTCATTAAAGGACACCACTCAAGACAAATCAGCGGTGGGGAACACGGGCAGAAGGAAGAGGACAGAAAGAAAAAGAAAAAGTTCCCTCTGCATGGGGGAGCTTGCTCTGAAGGAATCTAACCTACGGCTTGAAGAAACGGGAACGTCATCAAGGACCTCATAGAGGAGGATAGGAGGGCAACTTGTTGGGGTTGCGAGGGTCCAAACCCATAGGTGGCACCTGTGCGTAGTATTTAGAGATCTGTTTTAAAAATAGGCCTCTTTTAGCAGCCTACCAGCAATGCGTTTTTGTCACAGGCAATTGTTGTTGGGTCAAGGAGACAATAGGAAGAGGCATCCAACCTCAAGTTACCTTTGTCACGAAGGGTAAAGTAAAAAGCCTCCCTATGCAAAGGATATAATTAAAAGCACCCAAAGGAAAAAGCCATAAGTCAAGGGAAGTCCTATGAGTAGGTTAGAGATTGGATGAAATGGTCCAATAGATTTTGAACAAATGTCGAGGAAGTTTAAGGAGGAACCGAGAACGGAAGGTAATGCCCCGAGGATCGCCCAGAGAACGTCAGAGCAAAGGAAAAACTGGAAAAGCCAAAGAGTTTATTCTCTGGTCTGAGGGCGGGCTTGACATGGGCCCCATGGGTGGTTGTGAAGGATCCAGGAAGGACTAGGAGGACCACATCGGGCCTACGCATGTCGCTTATGTTAAGGATGGCCAGTCCCTGAAAGGATCTGATGCAATCTAGCAAAGATACTACCAACGATGTTCAGAATAACTCTCACTCGACCTTTTGGTTCCACATTATTTTTTCTAAAAAGCCCTGGTTTGCAAATCATGCTATGATTAAACAAATGAAAACATTAACCCTACAGAAGCAAGATGGTCGTCATCGTAGTTATGTGAAAGGCGAAGTAGAAGGGGAACGATTTCAATGCTCGTCATGACTTATGTACAATGCGTGCAGAACTCCTGGTCTGTGTTTAAAGAATTTTAAGATGAATGAGGTGGGGGGATGGGTATTTCTAATGCCGATTGGGAGTGCCCTAAGACAGGCAATGTAAGTACACTGGGGTTTTTTTAAAAACCTCCCCTCTTTCGACTTCTTTTGTAGAGGATTTATAACAAAAAAGTAGCAGTAGGGTTTTTGTGTTGGTGTAATCATTTTATAAGCTCTAGCAGGGAAAGTGCGAGAACGAGTTTCACCGGGGTTAATAGTATGTACAAGGAGTATGAAAAATACATTAAAAAAGAGTGTCAGCTGGATGCAGTTGATTCCTGAAGTCATTGGAACCACACAGGTGATTTTGCTTTGGCGTTTTTGTGGTATTCTCTGGAGTGGAGTGGAGTGGAGTTTTTGATTTTGAAAATGAGCCGCCAACCTATTGCAGCTCTGCTGTGGAGTTTCTTCGAGAAACCACTCTACAACACCACTACCTGTCCCAGATGAACTCTTCTTGTAGGAGTGGATTGGAATAGCTGTCAGGAAAGAATAGGAATATGATTACTATAAAGGCCTTTATAAGTGTTGACACTAAAATCAATCAGGTACCTAATGAAATTGGCCTTACCCATGGACCTTAAGGGCTTCTATTACACCTTGTTGAATTACGTCATACATTATTTCTTGCTCTGATGCATTTCCTTATAGTATCTTGCAGCATTTCCACTGACGTAGCACTAATAATAAACACACAGTACAAGGGATATTGGAATATCAAAGTTCAAATCTCATCGTTAGAATAGTTGTTTAATGCCAGAAGAAGGAGGAAACCAGAAGAAGACAGGAACAGGTTCCTTACTGCGGCATAGCCTTGAAAAGCTAAAAACGAAATACAAACAAAAAACTCTGGAATGCACTTACCTGAAATCTGAAAATAAATAGTCAATATGCCATCTAATAGTGATAAACTATGGCACTGGCACGCACCCAAGCTTGCCACGGCACAGCTAGCAGGCTGCTACGATCAGAAACATATGAATGAACTCAACTTTAAAGACGCTATACATAACCAAAGTCAAGGCGCAAAACAACAAAAAGTCAGACAAATCCCATCTTCAATTTTTAATTCAGTGTGTACTTCAGGAAATGCTAGTCACCATAGGTCCAGCACGATAACTTACATTTGCAAATCACACAGTAGTCAGACCAGTCTTCGGAATAGGTCCAAAAAACAATCGTCATATAGCTGCGTGGTGTGAAAGAAACGGGGAAGGTTGGGTCTTTGGTTAGAATACTAAATTCTCAATGTTTGATATGTAGTTCAATGTTTTATATAGTAGTTGCTTGTCCTTGCCTTCCCTCTTTAATTGGGAAGTGGATAGGGTAGCAGGATCCAACAAAATATATATTGCTTCAGTACAGCCAGCAATGAGCTTAGACCAGGATTGGATTTGCTGTTTAATTTAAAACAACTGAACTGGCGGTCAACTTTAGACCTTTCACTTTAGTGGTGGTGTGAAGTTGCAGTCGGGGGGACTAGAGTCTAGCTTTCTCTGGCTCTTTAAAGCTCAACACTACAAACACGTACAATTTAGCCCTATGATATCAAGGGTGAAATGAACATGGAAAGCGATCCCCCCCCCCATGGGTAATCTTTTATGTGCAAGAGAACCAAAAAAAAATCATTTATTGTCGTCGGTCGACCGGAAAGGGAAGAATATTCAGTGATATGGGCTTATGAACAATCTTGGAGGGTGTGGGATGCGTGAACCTTAACAAGCACCAGGTTTGTTTAAAGGTTAAGAACAAGAGTGACATGTGATACAGCTGTGTCATGGGGTACACTTTTAAGTTGACCTACTAGAGGAATACTTTAAATAACAATGCTATTTCCCCACTCAACAAATCAATCATAATCAAGGGGCTTATTGCTGACGAAGGGGGAGCATCTTTCCCACTCGCTTCCAGCCACACGAGGATCCCTTGAGGCAAGTCTCCTAGGGCCAAGGGGCCTACGGACATTCTAAATTTCGCGTACAGGTCTGCGTCGAGCTGCCCAACCAAATCAGGCATTTACCTTCTCTCTCTTAAGCTAACATAAGGGAGGTAACTCCGCAAATTGAGACAACGATCGCCTTTGAACTTCATGCTAACCAGAGATTAAATCAACCCCCAGGGGAAAACAAAGTCATCATCACCACAGGGGAAAAGAAGATCAGGTTGCCTATTATCAGCCTGAGTTGGCAATGCTGGAATGCAAAACCAAAGCATGGGCGGTTCCATGCCAGTTCCGTGGTAGCGTGCCAGAGTCTTGAGAAAACCACTTAGGTATGCCTCTTGTGTCCACACTGTCCTTTGTACCCCATGATTTTAGTCTAGGCAAATGAGGGGACTACTTGTACAAAAAACGCGAATCAACGGGGCGTCGCCTTTTGCGAGAACAAGGTAAACGGTTGTAAGCTTATCACGGTTTTTCAGCCCCCTCTCTCTTAACATAGTAGCAACACTTGGCCCATTCCCAAAGTTATCAAGGTTTTGAAGGCTTGTACCTTGGTCCTTCTGCCATATGGAGAGTTTACTCGACATCTTCTTTTTTTTTTAACAGCTCCCCCCCTCTGTTGATCGAAGTTTCATGGACTCCTGTGCCAGACCAATCTCCATCTATTTATTCTTATTGGTTGCAGGCCCTGAGGATATGGGATCTCTGTATGCAAACCAATGTATGGTAAAAAATAAACTTCCAGGGTCTCTCGCCGCAAGCATTTGAACGTCTTCTGAATTTTTTCCCTGAACTGGGGTTCCCACCTAACAGGCCTACCAAATAGGTCGTGCGAATCTTGGTCTAGCGCTCCAGTGAGACCTCTAGGCTTTAACTGGTGCTACCTCTTCTGCTTCAGTGCCGTACAATACTATCAAGAGCGGCTTTTTTTTTTTTTTCTTCTTTAAACAGTTAAGTCGATCCAAAGAATACCCAAGGACTTCAGAATTTATAGGATTAGCCAATCATCGTCGGCAACAGTCAAGGTCTGTGTTCTTGTCTGAGAATCTTGATATCTGCCTTTAGTGTGTGTCTCCCTCCCACACTGACTCTTGGGCGAGTATGCTTCTTACTTGACCATTATACAGAGTCCATAAAGGGTCTTTTTTGAGAAAAAGTTTTCCGAGTTGGTCTTGACTTTCACAAGTCAGTGCACACAGGCACTGCTACCTCTCACCCTGCCCAACATAACACAGAAACGTTCGACAGAGCCTTCTCAACCTCACACTTCCTTCCTTACAGCATAAAGGCTTTAGTGCTAATTCTAGGTCTCTATTTTTTTTATTTACTAATCTTTTCGGTTCTCTCTGAATATTTCCCTGTAGTCTCTCAGGATCTCCCATAGCGATTCCGACTCTTTTCTCCTTTCTCCCTTTTCTTCCCTTTCCTATTGTGCCACGAGGACACAAATTTCCCCCTTCCTGACGGTCAATGTAGGTTCCAAGCTAACCATGCACCAAAAACTCACGACAACGTTCCACAAATTACTCAAAACGCTCACGTTATTTCGGTTCTATTGTGTATTCTTCTGCCTATCACGGATGTAAATCCATACTGGCTCTCCGGACATCTCTGATTTGCCTCAGTAGGTTGGTGGCTTTCTGCATGATGCATGTTCAGAAGGCAATGTTGACCAAAGAACTTTTGCCTGGTTTATTTTAGTGAGCATGTTGTAATGCCACAGTAGTTTTTTTGCTACAATACACCAACGATCCCCTTTCCCCTTTTCTCTACAGAGCGGGAGCATATTTTAGTTCATATTATAGGACCATGCCCCCCTCCAATTCAGCACCTGGTATTATACCGGGGAAAGTGCGTTATCTATCCTAACTTGCAGATGGCCAGTAAGGAAGTTGTTATTATGCATTCCTTTTGGGCCCTCCAATACACACGCAATATTTTATTCATTTCTGGTTTTAGTTCTAGTTCACCCCCCCCCTATCCTACCTTATATCCAGCCTTTAGTCATTCACCGCCCTCTTGCATTCAGTCTACTCTTTTTCAAGTTTTTCTACATCCCGGCCGTTACTTCACACTTTTAGGCCCGCAGCCTTTTTTTTTTCCCATCTTTCTCTTCCATCCCATCCTTTTTTTTTTCTTTGAAGTTGCCATCCTACGCTCCAAGGGTAGGAGGTTTCCTCGCATGTTGATTGGGTGGGTTCTGGCACATTTGGTTATGTGTGACATCTTTTGCATCACCCAAGCTAACTGTTGGAGGGGGTTCTTCTACCTGGCTCTACAACTTCTCAAATACTCAGCCAACTGTGCACAAACCCCAACAGATCAGAGATGATATGTATATATTTGCTGATTGGACTGCAGTCATCTGTGAGGAGGGCTTAGATGTTCAGCTCTTTTCAGGGCTTCTGTGGGCAGGGCAAAGGTGTTACCAAGAAAATGGCTTCAACCTCCCTCAGCAAGATTCCTGATGAACTGTTTTACTTGTCCCTTCTTCAGAGTGTCCGAGCCCCTAAGCACCCATGGACCGACAACACTGATTACCATTCAGCCCGCGAGCCATCGGACAGAACGCATCCCACAGGCTCATGGTGGGTTGGCACCTGTCGGGGTGCAGGCTGTCGTGATGTATGTATGTAACTCATCTGCTTCCTAATCCTGCACGCCGACATCTGCACTTCCCCGCTGGCTTTTACCCTACAGCCCCAACCTTGCTTGCGGGTGTGGAGGGTACAGCACCCTCCCTCCCCAGCATATCCCCATTTTACTTGTTGTAATTTGTCGGAGGGTTTTCTGGGCGGATTAAGGTAGGAATGGCAAGGGCTCACTACCCCAAGCTGCCCCATTACCCGAGGGTGGGCTAGGGGAGCAGGAGTGGTCATGGAGCCAGATCCAGCTACGAGCCGTGGGTCGTCCCACCAAGCCGGTTGGTGTGTGCCACAGTTTATCCTTTTGGCAAGGTGCCCAAGTGACCTCTCCCCTATGGGTGGCCACGAGGAAGGCCACTTGCAGAAGTCTTGATGGAGAGGCTGTGACGGGCAAGGGAGACTATGAGCAATGGAGCTAGTAGTCTGGTGAAGCTTGCAAGCGAGAAAGAAGGCAGAAAAGCACTTAAAACACTATCTAGGGCTACCACCACCTATTGATTATACATCAACACTTGTGCAGTCGAAGATACCCACCACCCCACATACAAATTGTACCGATTTAATCTTTTTCTGCTTTGGGGCTCACCACACAAGCTTATTTTGTGATTGTGTATTAGTTATTATGTTGAGGTACTCCTCACAACAACTAACACTGAGTTACCCTGATTATTCCCATAAATTGCACTAAATGATCCATTCGTGTGGTGTCTTTTCCCTTTCATCGCGCAAGTGGAAGCGACTCCGTAGCACTTAACCTTTTACTACACCCGGCAAGCATGGAACCAAATTTACAATCTAACTGCTGTACCAACATCAAAAGGGGAAAAAAGAAAGATTTCTTCCAACAATCCTAGTAAAGGCACCTTATACAATTGTTATAATGGGTTATACGTGTTCTTTTATACCCTTATTTACTAAGGCTGTCTCACTGTATAGACATTCATACATCAGCCATATTACATGCATGAAAAAACCATGTTTTCATCCCAGCTTATACTATCGGTAGTGAAATTTTGCTTTCTCGTAAAGTCTGGCAATTTAACTGCAAATCAAAAAGTTCGGGTTTAGAAATAAAAATGTAAGACGCGTACTCCTATGAGGGTTGGTATATGGAATACGTTTATAACTCTCCATAAATATAAAAAATTATGTTCTTTTTTTTAACATCCTAACCATTGTTTGATCTAAAAAAAAAATTTGCACTTAAAAGAATTGACTTTTTAATTGAACAAAAGATTAGAATGATCTTATGAATTGCTTTTTTTCAGGAATGTGCTAATACACAAATTTAATTATATCCCAATGGTCCTCTCAAGTGCCAATGGTTCATTTTGCTTTCTAAAGAGATAAGTTGTCTCACATGATATTTGGGCGAAAATACATGGTTGGGAAGTCTGTAAGAGGCTGTGAGCAATGATGTGTTTGGGATTATCCGTTTCAAAAAATATTTATATTTAGTACGAGGAAGATGTGGGAGATAATGAAGATGGTGGAGATAATCTATTGGCGTTTTTGTGCAGGTTGAGCAATCTTAAAAAAAATGGGGGCGGTATTTTGGGGTGTGATATTCTGTACCACCAAAGCCAGTCTACATGTAGGATGCTGGGGGGTTCGGTGTTCTTTGGGTCGTGGTGAGAAAATAGATTCTTTTTTTTCTTAAAAGATTGAAGCAAGTAAGGGCATGGGGCACAGGACATCAGGATTAAGGCAGGGATGGATTTAGGGCTTTGCTTTTGTGTTGTTTTGCAGTTTCTGGGTGCGTTAGTCAAGATGTCACGTGGAAGGGGTGGACAGGATAGGATAGGAGTGAAGGGGCTATTCCGGGGTATTTGGGGGTTTTCGTGGTCTGATTGTCTCCGATTGGAAAATGTGTGGTGTTGTATTATGTTCTGGGTGGTCATGATTGCCGTAGTGCCCCCTGTTTGTGCGATCCTTGAACTTGAATTGTTCTCAGGCGTTGCTTTTTAACATGTCCTGTGAGGTAGATCTGAAAATTATATTTGTGTTCCTCTTTCTTTAGGTTTTGTGCCAAAAACGTGGTTTGGAAGGAATTTCTTGGAAAAACCCAGCTGTTTATGGAGTGTTGGCTACCCCACATTCAGACAAGTAAAATTATAGGGGTCCATAGACCCTATAGTTGTCTTTGTGACTATGTTTTAGTCTTTATAACCAGAAAATAGTGCCTGTCTTTTGTCTGGTTCGGTCTCAGGTTTGTACAATGAGGACAGTGTAATGGCCGCTAGCTTCCTGGGATAACCTTGGTGGGGGGCCCCTTGTACATTTTAGAAACGTTGTTGGTCGAGATTTATTTATTTATGTCTATTTGTGGTGGTGCAGGTGGTGAGTTTGAGTGTGCACCAGAAACCTTGTGACCAGGTTACATTTTCTGTTCGCATTTTAAGGTAAAACAGGTATTTATGAGATCAGTTGATCAAGAGCATCAGTGTGTTAGAATATATGGGTGATGCCCCGCAGCAGATTGGTGAACCATTTGCACAGGGGTCAAGGGGAGCCCACAAAGTTTTAGTTTGTTTTACAGCCCCTATGTCTAGGGAAGTACAGCAAACTAGCTAGGGAACTATGGCATATCAGAAGGGCTACGAGTCTGTCGGGCCCATGGGTTATTGGAAGTTTCGGTTTGTTATGATGTTTTTCTTTCAAATAACCTGTAATGTGGGAAAATGTGCTTTACCCAGCTTTTAAAATTCACCAGCTTGTGTGGAGGGATGTCTTTGTGGTTTTGTTGTTAATTGAAGGCAGTCTGTTAGAGAAAACTGCTTCATAGTAGTGACTTACAATTAGGGAAAAGGTCTGGATTCCAGTGCCGATTTTTTACCTCTTATCAATAGGTCTGGCCCGGCTTGACAAAGTTACCTGTGGTTTTTTCTGGTAGCAATGAGAAAAACAGTGGCACCTCTGGCCAGCGTCTGGTCTTTACATACAACGTTCATGCTTAAAGGGGAGGATTAAAAAGGGTATATGCAGAATCGATGTTGCTAGTTTGGCCATATCACATCTAGTTGACATAACTTGGATTTATTACAATGTTGGTTGTGTTTTTTCAAACGTTTACCTGAAAGCAACGCTCCCTCTAGAGACTGAGTTCCAAACATCAGGTTCTTTTTTAATAAATTTCATCTACCCAAAGATTGTGGGGGGGAAGACAGGGGAACTGGGCGGTTGAAGGTGGGGAAATGATTGTGCACTGGATGTGTACAATAGGAAATGCAGAAATCGACAGCCCATATCTCATACAGCCCATTCAAGTGCTTCCAAAATTAAATTAGAAAACCAGGAATTGTCTGACCCACAGGATCGTAAATGTGAAAAATTTCGGTGTCTTGCTATACATGGTTGTTGATTTCCCTGGGCGGTAATGTCTTTAGGGAAAAACATAGATTGTATTTTCTTTAACACCCAGGGGTGGGTCTAGAGTGGTAGCATTGGCATATATATACCACAGGGTCCAGGAGAGATCCTCCCTGGCTTTAAGGAATATACAAGTTATCACAAAGGGTTAAGGTTAGGTTGGGTTTATATGGTTAGGATGCATTGTACGATCGGATTACGGAAATCCCTTTAAGGGAAAAAATTTTTATACTTTACCGAACGATGGGTTTGACTCCCGTAGTTATCTCGGTCGTCCCCGAGAACAGCAAAGGATAGTAAACATTTGAGATCAGCAATTAAAATTCCATGTTCCATTTCTGCTTTAGAATAATATTTTTTATTTCCACTCAATTTTGGGGTCATAAGCTCTGAGGGAACCCCTAATAGCGATGATTTCACAAAAACAACTGCAAAATAAAATTCACGCCAAGGAAGACGTGATAATCAAAACTAATCACACACACACGCCTACCCTCTGTGGATACACACATATGTCCAGAACATTATTAAACAATCAATGTTTATTGAGTTTACAGACAAAGAGTGAATGATCAGCCCCTAATTTCTAAGTCCTTCTGCCATGTTTTAGTTCACAAGAATCAAAACAAATGTGAAGCTGGAAAAATCAATTACCAAGTTAGTCCGTACTCTCCTCCTCTCCCGCTCACTCGTCTCTCTTCGAGACCGAATTATATTTTTGTCTATTACCACGCGTCCATTTGCTTCACGGATCATGTATCGTAATTGCTCTCGTGTCTGTCCTTTTACTTTGTTCCCCATTTACGTTTCTGTCCAATCAATTTAAACCGTGTCCTCGCGCGCATGCGTGGCTTTTTGCACACTGGGAGATTTGAAGGACACCAAGCGCATTACGCAAGAAACGCAGTGAGCAAGCGTTGTCAATTTAAAACAAGTCTGCTGCGTCGGATCCGGATCATTTTCTAAAGCCCTTTTGTGGATATACTGGACCAAATAGGGACATTCGTTTCTACACCAGCCGATATTTGAAACCCATCATGTATCTCTCCAGTTGCCCACGCAAATGTGAAAAAAAGTGATTAGAAAACACTACAGAAAATTCGTGGACCATAGAACAAGTGAAGAATCACTCGTTCCGGTTGCTCCGGTGGCTCTAGTGCGCATATATGTGCCATAAGGGGTCCAGGGGGTACAGAGCACCTGGCTAGTGAGCTATATATGACCACCAGGGGTCGTCCAGGGGGCAGAGCCCGTGGCTCATAAGGAATATATAGATCGTAGTGTAAAATCCCACAGGAATTAAGGTTAGGTTGGTGTTATTGGGTTAGGACCAATGCTTACGAGAAATCTAGGGGGATCGTGGATATGGGAAAATCCCGTTTAGATAATTTTATCGGGACGATGGGGTTTGGTTCCCATAGTTTTTCGAAAGTAGATCCGTTTCATTGTCCGACCGATTTTTAACGTTTTTGTTGTTGGCCGTGCTGCTGTTCTACACATTTCTGTTCTTTGTTTCGCCCTTTTTTTATTTCAGCCTGTTTACCCCACAATTTCCTCTGAATCAACGTCATCCTCCTTCACCTGCTTCGGGACTTATATACTTCACATCAAGAATTGTCGGCTGTGGAGATTAGAATGTAACTGAAAATTTTTCATCAGATTCCTATGTCATTCTCATGGAATACAAATCTGATACGATATAAATATTGTCTGGGGTATACGACATTTTCATTTTCGATAAATTAATAAAATAAAAAAAAACAGGTGGTGATAAATGTTGAAACAAATACAAATTGCGCGTAGCAATGATGATGCTAGAGTTACGCCGACGGATCCGTCAGTCTCTGGTATACAACAACAAACTGGTTGTGCTCCGCTGTAGTGTGCAAAAATGGTTCCCCTTACTACACGGTTATATGCTGTCGTAGTAGACCCGTCAAAGATTGGCGGGGATGGCCATAGAGTTTCTTTAACGGATTTTAATATTTTTTGTTTTATTTTGCAGTTTGTTCGGGACAAGTTTGGCTAGGGTTTTCCGAACAGAGTAGAATATTTCCTTTCTACCGTTTCATGAAATCACTTTTGATCTGGATCGAACATCCAGTGCCAAGTCTCAACGATCTCCACCACCTATTACAAACCGCCGGTCTCCTCATGCTCCCGATTCAAAGATTCATCACAAAAACGAAAAAAGTTACCTAATAAACCTAAAATAATCATTAAATACATGATATTTGGAAGAACACACTGGTAAATTACAAAATCTTTATTCTCAAATGTTTGCGGCTACTTTAATACATGACCTATAACATCAACCAGTAATGAGTCACGCCATCACATATTGGTTCTTGGTCCTCAACAAGGGTAAACAAGTCTCAGAGCGATGTTTTGCACGGGCTATTTTCCATGTTTCCAAGTATATAATATTCACTACCGTGAGGGTCGTTGTAGATCTTACCGTATGTTTCCTACTTTGTTTTATAGAAGCCCTACCTACACGATGGCAATACCCATTCTTGCCCCCTATTCGCATGCCTCGCTCTCGTTTGGTAACACTGACATATTTGCTCCTCTACCCAGCCGACTTGGGGCGGAATGGAGTCATGGGAACCGTTTGGATTGAAGGTTGTTGAGGTACCCTAATGAAATGGCCCTGGGTTGTCAAATAGAAAATTGAGTGATTTATAGGAGGTTTTAATCTGTAAGAAAGTCCAATTTCTCGAAAAACCGCAGCCAAACTTTGTCCGAGAACCACATATAAATATAGTAGCAAGTGCAAAACAATATGCGCCAAATAGTCCGTGCAGAAAAATCGACCAACTTTCGAAAACAATCGCACAATTATAAAAAAATTGTTGTTCCACACCGTAAAATAAACACTTATCATGGGAACTTATGAAAATCTAACTTACTTAAACCTGGTCCGTACTTTAGTTATTCCCTAGGTCGGTCGGGGCCAAAACCCCCACCCTTCACCGCGTACCCCCATTTATTCATGGACACCCGTACCCAAGGGACAAAATTTGTTATAGAAAAAATGGCACATACCGTCAGTGTGGAGGGTACAGAAGAGCTGCACAATCGCAGTCTTTGTTTAGAAATTAAAAGATACTCCATGCAGATTCGTAAGAATCGCTCAGTGCGACTGACACATCGTGCAAGAGGTCAGCCTGGCCGCAGTAATGTTGCAAAAATTGCCCATATACCTACTATAATAAACATTTACCAATAACACTAATGATCTATGATAAAAAGCAATAAAATAATACTGATAAAATAATATTCAAATATAAAATCAAACGTACCCCATGTCATTGCCCACAGGAGTTTAAAGGTTCTGACCTGGCAAAAACTTAAAGGAAACTGATGAAGTGATTGGACGAGTGTGGTAATTGTTACAGAGAGCGATGCTCCCTCAAAGTTTAAGTTCCAAAATCAGATTTTTTTATCTCTCCTCTACCCAACGATCTTGGGGGATGCGTGAGGAACAGGGGGTTGAAGGGGGGATGATGGATGTCAATAGGAACCTGCAGAAATTGAAGAAATTGACTTATGAAACACTTAAAAAGTTTTTTTTTTCTAAAACTTGAGCCAAACTTTGTCCGATGAACGAAGTAAACAAGCACAAAAAACGATTAAAATCGGTTTAACGACTCTCCAGACGTCCCTCCATCTTTGACTCTACGAACCAACGCGCCAATTTTCTTGGTATTGCATGCACCTAGTCAGGAGGCTACAAACCCCCTTGGACCCCCGTAGTATTATATACGCCTAGCCAGGAGGGTATGCCCCCTGGACCCCCAGGGTAAAACAACCCTACCTTTATATAGCGAAACCCCGAACTTTCCTTACATACGTCTATGGTCAAAATTCATTGGTTTCTGTAGGATGGCTAAGTGAGAGACAGCATGCCTGGGTAGGGTGATTTATTTAGGAACACATCTGCTGAACTCTCAGTTTTTGCCCGTCCGCTCCCCCCCCCTGCCTCCTGCGCACGCGCGTCCCTTACCGCCTTATTAACGCTATCGCAACACAACCATTCCGTACATGATTAACTACTCATCCCAGAGTTTAATAACTTTTTACGGCATTTGGGGAACTTGATGGGCTCAGATATCAGGCTGAGTTAGATACTATTGTATTTGTTCTGTATATCTGCTATATGGCTTTAAAAAATCACCCGTAATGGACGCAGAACTTAAAATGAAACATTTCTCACAGGTGTTTCTCAACGTAATGGTGTCGCACGGACTGTCAAATCTCCCGGTGACAAAATGCGCAATAAGGTTATTGTACAAAAATAGTGTACATCATTACCAAAACCGTAAAGGAAGTAGAAATAAAAGTAACAGTTAACTATATGAATTTGGAAAAACGGACACTGGTAATTACTAGCGCGTAGCAATACTTGAACTAACTTGGTAGATCGCGAGTAACGAGTTACGCCTCCTTTGTTTTGGTCCTGGCAAGGGAAACATGGATGGGGACAGTCTCAGAGCGGTGTTATGCAGGGTCTATTTTTGTCATTTCCCGGCTAATATAAGGCGCTGCAGATTTACCTATATTGCTTCCTACTCTACTTATGCTCTACAAGAGGGCAGTATCCATTTTGCTTATCTTAGTGCGTGGCCCCCGATAACTTTAACCCTAACCCAATGTGTATTATTCCGATATGGGAGGAATTAAGGTAAACAAGGCAATGATGTCATTAAATAGTTAAGAATAGATAATAGAAATAAGGGAAAAGGAAATAACGCATATACATTTGAGAAAGCAACCAAAGACCTAGTAGCATCAGAAAACAAGAGAGGTAATGAGGCAAAAAATGATGAAAATAAAAAATCTGAAAGATTTCCAGGTATTAATGTTTAAGCCAAACCTCTAATGTATATGCGCATTGGCAGCGTTAAGGTTTAATATTTAATTCACCTCCAGACCAATCTTAATTTGAGCTTAAATTGAATCCTGTGCATGCTCCGAGAGGTAAGTTGATTCCATCAATCATGATACGTCATAACGTTATCAACACCATAGAAAAGACAGTTGAGCTGCCATTAATATTTATAATAAGCAATAACAAAAATTCGGACATTTTCGTGTCAAAAAGTATGAAATTTCATCAATATACATTTTTGTAGGTTGTGGGAATCAACCTGCAGATACAGCTCTCAACACTGAAAAGAAAAGAAAAATCCCACAGTATTCCAGAGTTTATAGACACAGAGGGAAGGTATTTTCAGGATAGAAAAACATTCAAACAT
>NW_023641922.1:37500-40757 GCF_015228065.2 Penaeus monodon
TCTATATAAAAGTGTTTACACATGCATACTGACAAAAAGACAGACAGAAGACACAAGAAACAGGCGACAAAGAGCCAGCTAGCCAGAAAGCAGAAACCCCTAGGTAATTTTTTTTGGGAAGGGCAGGAGAGAAAGGAAAGAAGAGAAATAGGAAGAAAAAAAAAGAGGAAGTATCCTGGGTTTAATACAATCAATCTCACATTTTTTCGACGCCCGCTAATGGGCGGCCCCCTTTGCTCGGGGGGTGCGTGACAGAGCCCAGATAACAATGCAGCACCCCCCCCCCCCTTCCCCTTTCCCCCCTCCCTCTGTTTTATCTTTCTCCCCCCCCCCACTTTCCCCCTTTCACCACTTTCTTCTCCCCCCTTTTCCCCTCTCATTCCCTACGCCACCTTGTCTCATCCTTTTCCCCTTTCATTCCCTTTGCCCTCTTCCACTCTGTCTCTCTTGCTCTTACCTCTTGTCTTTTTTCCCCCTTCCCCGTCAGTCCCTTTCCCCTTTTCCCCATCCAATTCTCTGTTCATTTCCCTTCCCCCCCTTTCCCCCTTTTCCTTACCCCTTTCCTTGCCCCTTCTCTCTGCTTTTTTCCCCCCCTTCCCCCAGTCTCATTCTCCTTTTTCCTTTAACTCTCGGTCTTTTTATCCTTCTTTTCTCTCCCCTCCTTTTTCTTCTTTTTTTTCCCTTCCCCCTCCTGCTTTTTCCCCACTTAGACCGTCCCGAAGAAAAAAAGTTTACTTGCTTTTAACAAAACGAGTATTGTAATAAAAAGGTATATTTTTTAGAATAGATTTATCTTATGTTTTTTTTTTTCATTCTTGCATAGTTTAAATAACATTTCCTTCCATTTCAAAAATATGTATTTTTTTTCTTTTTTCTTAAAACGTTCTTAAAATAAATCCCAGCAACAGCGTTTTTGGACGATCTCTCACATCGCCCCTCTAATCTTCGGCACGCCCAGGGGGGCCTTTAACCCCCCCGACCCCCCCCACCTGCCTTCCTCCCCCCCCTTCCTAGCCTGTCCCCTTCCCTCTTCTTTGGGGTTTCCCTTCTCCTTTCCCTTTCCTCAATTCTCCTACCGAATTCACCCTCCCCGCCCCCTTTTCCCCCTTTCTCCCCCTGCTATTTTCCCCCACCCTCGTTTTTTTTTTACCCTCCCCCACTATCTCCTTTCCCTCCCCTCCCCTCCCCCCTTACCCCTTTCCCCTTCTCCCTTCCTCACCTTTTTCCTCCCCTCCCCCATGCCACCTTTCCTCCCCCCTATACCTCCTTCCCCACCTACCACCCTTCTCCCCCCCCCAACACCTTTTTTCTCCCCCCCCCATCAACCCTTCCCCCCCCTACACACTTTTCTCTCCCCCAAAAATCTTTCCCTCCCCCACACTCCTTCCCCCCCAGAAAACATCCTCTCAGCCTCCCTCCTTCCCTCCTTCTCCCTTTTGCCCCCCCCTCCCTCTTCTCCCCCCCCCCCCTGCCTACCCTCCCCCCCTCTCTCTCCTTTCCCCCCCACCTGCCTCGCCTCCCCCTCCTCCCCCTCCTCCGAGCAAAGGCGAGCAGGACCAAAGGGGTGGGCTTGTTTCACTTTCGCTCTGTTTAGATAAAAACTGTTGACGCCCCTCTTTGCCCTCACCATCACCCCCATCACCGCCATCGTCCACCCGATCTTTATCATCATCACCATTATCATCATCATCATCGTTTTTAACCAAAACCTAATGATCACCATATTTCACATAAACACATCGCATCAGCATTGTCATCCAGCGATTTTATCACCCTCATCATTATCATCACACATCATCGTCATTCTTTTCCCATCATTATTACCACCATCAAATTCCTCATAACACCACCGTTTTGCCACTGTCGTCTCCCCCCCAAAACCACACCATCGTCAACCATCGTCCCATCGTCCCCACTTTCATACCAAATATTACGTACATTTTTTTCATTTAGTCATTATACCATTACCATAATCTACTTAACTGGGGGAAACCCCTGTTAGTGAAATTTTTTATGACTCATCCTTTCTTAGAGCGAAGAGAAAGAAAATTTTAAAAACACTAACGCATCACATTTAATCGAATCGAAGGGCGTCAAAAACAGGCAGTTCCGCCCCTAATGCGTTCGCTGCTTGCTTTTTCCCTAAAACTGTTTACTTTTTATTATTATTATTTTATTATTATTTTTATTTTTATTATTATTTTATTATTATTATTTTTTATTATTATTATTATTATTACCTTATATTTTTATTGTTATTATTTTTATATTATTATTGTTGTTTTTGGGTTGTTGTTTTTAGTATATGTTTTTGTTATCACTATTATAATTATTATTATCATTATCATTATTATTTTATTATTATTTTTCTTTATTATTTTTATTTTTCACATGTGATTTTTATTTATTCACTCTTTCTTATAAATTCCTTTTTACTTTTTTTTACTTTTTTTTATCTTTTCTTTTACATATACCTTACATGTTTCCCCATCTTGCCTTGTTTCCTCTGTTTTCCTCTGCTTTGAAATCCCCTTCCCACATTGTTACTTTAACTTTTTTTTGGTTTGATAAGCTTGGTTACTTTTTTAGACTTATTTTTTTGATTATTTTCGCTTGTTTATCCCTTGCTAGTTTTTTTTTTTTCCTTTTTCTCCTTGCATGAGTTTTCTTGTTTTTTTTTCCTTATTCTCCTTTCCTCATTTTCTTTCTGCTTTTTTTGTTTTTTCTATATTAAACTCCGTACCCTTTTTTTCATCTAATCTTTTTCTTTTTGCTTTTTTACACATTCAATTTTTTTCAGCTTGCCCCTTTTTTTCCTTTTCTCTTGTTTTCCCCTTTTGCATTGTTTTCCGTCTTTTGTTTTACCTTGTTCATATCTCCGGTTTTTCCCTTTACCTTTTTTGTTTTTTTCGATGTCCCTTTTCCTTGTTTACCCTTTTTCTTTTTTACCGTTTAACCTTTTTTTTACCGTCGTAACTGTTCCGATTTTCATTTTTTTTATTTATTCTTATTCTATCTGTTTTGTTTCGTTTTCCCATTTTACCTTTACCATTATATGTTTCCTTTTTTTGTCATTTTTTTTTATTTTTCCCTTTTTTTTACCGCTTTGATTTTTTCCCTGTTTGTTTTTTTTTTCTCTATTTTTTTTTGTCTGCCTTTTGTATTCATCTTCTTTATCATTCGTCTTGTCTACCAATATTACCGTTTTTTTTCTCTTATTATTCAACTTTGCGGACTTTTCCATTTTTTTTTTTCCC
>NW_023641923.1:5000-10202 GCF_015228065.2 Penaeus monodon
GTGGTAAAGTGTGGGTTTATAAATGTGTGGTGTGGGGTAAGTGTTGGTATGGTGAGTTGTGTAAAAATGTGTGTGTGAGTTGTATGTAAGTGGTGTGGGGGTAAGGTGTGGGTTGGTGTGTGTAAATGTGAGGGGGTGTAAGTGGGGGTGTAAAATGGTGTGTTTGTGTGGTGTGGGGAAAAGTGTTTTTGGTAAAGTTGTGTGTGTTGTAAGTGTGTTGTGTGTGAAGTGTGGTGTGTTTTTGGGGGTAAGTGTGGTGTGTTTGTGGGAAGTGTGTGTGTGTGTGTGTTAAGTGTGTGTGTGTGTGTGAGGGGTCTAAGTGTGTGTGGTAAATGTGTGGTGTATAAAAGTGTGAAGTGTGGGTGGTGTGTAAGGTTGCGTGGTGCAAATTGTGTGTGGTGTGTGGTGTGTAAGTGTGGTTTTGTGTGTGTGTCTTAGTGTGTGTGTGGGAAGTGTGTGGTGTGTGTGTAAGTGTGTGTTGGTGGTGTGTAAGTGTGTGTGTGTGTGGGTGGTGGTGTAAGTAATGGGGGCTGTATATATATATATATAAATATATTATTATATATATTATATGTGTATTATTAAAAATGTATGTATATATATATATATATATATATAAAAATATATATATTATGTGGTGTGTGTTGTGTGGTGTGTTAAGTGTGTGTGTGTGTGTGTGTGTTGAAGTGTGTGTGTTTTGGGGTGTGTTGTCTGTGTAAGTGTGTGTAAATGGGAGTGTGTAAGTGTGTGTGTTTAAGTGTGTGTGTGTGTAAATGTGTGTGTGGGGTGTGTGTGTGGTGTGTGGAGTGTGTGGTGTAAGTAATGGTTCTGTATATATATAATATTATATATATATAATTATATGTGTGTATATATATATTTATTTTTATAATATGTTGTATATAATATATTATAATATATATATTATTTTAAAATATGGTGTGTGTGTGGTGTGGTTTTGTGTGGTGTGTCTGTGTGTAAGTGGTGTGTGTGTGGTGTGTTTTGTTGAGTTGTGTCTGTGTAAGTGTGTGTGTGTAAAAATGTTGGGAAATGTGAGGGGGTTAAAGGTGTGTGTGTTTAAATGTGTGTGGGGAAGTGTGTATGTGTGTAAGTGGGGGAGGGGGTTGTTGTGTTGTAAGTGGGTTGTAGTGTTTTGTGTTGGGGTGTAAAGGGGGTTGTGTGTAAGTGGTGTGGTGTAAATTGAGTGTGTGAAGTGTGTGCGGTGTGGTTGTGTAATATATAATGTGTGTAAATGTGTTTACGTGTAAGTGTGTATGTGTGTGTAAGTGTGTGTGTGTGTACATGGAAGTGTGTGTGTATGTAAGTGTGTGTAAGTTTTTTTTTTTTTGTAAGTGTGTGTGGGTGTAAGTGTGTGAGGGTGTAATTGGTTTGGGGTGGTGTGTTGTAAAAAGTGTGTGTGTGTTTTGGTGTGGTTGGGGGGTTTGGGGGTAAATGTGTTGTGTGTGTTTGTGTGTGTGGGGGTAAGTGTGTATGTGTGTGTAAATGTTTGGGTGTTTTTGTTGTAAATGTGAGTGGGTGTAAATGTGGGTGTGTAAAGGGGTGTTGTATAGGTGGTGTGTATAAGTGGCGTGTGGTAAGTTTTTTATGGAAGTGTGTGGGGTGTGTGTAGTGGTGTGTGTAAATGGGTTTTTCTATGAATGTGGTGGTATTGTGTAAGTGTGGTGGTGTGTGTGAGTGTGGGGTGTGGTGTGTGTATAAGTGTTTATTGTGTAAGTGTGTGTGTGGTGTAAGTGTGTTTGTGTGGAGTGGTGTGTGTGTGTAAGTGTTGTGTTTAAGTGTGAGGTGTGTAATTTTGGCGTTGTGTGTGTGTGTAAAGTCACTGTGGGGGGATAAGTGTGTGTGTGTGTGTAAGGGTGTGTATTAAAATTGTGTTGTGTGGTGGTGTGTGTAAGGTGTGCGTGTGTGTGTGTGTAAAGTCAGTGTGTGTGGCATAATGTTTGTGTGTTTTTGTGTGTACTTGTGTTTTTTGTGTAAGTGTGTATGGTGTAAGGGTGTGTTGTGTGTGTGGTGTGTGTGTGAAGTTTGTGTGTGTGTGTGAAATGTGAGTGTGTGTAACTGTGTAAGTTGGGTGTTGTTGGGAAGTTGTTGTGTAAGTTGTGAGTGGTGTGTGTGTGTGTAAGAGGGGTGAGGGAAGTGTGTGTGGTGTAAGTGTGTGCGTGTAGTAAGTGTGTGTGGTGTAAATGTGTGTGTTAATGTGTGTGTGTGGACGGGGGGTGTAATAAGTGTGTGTGGGGGGTGTGTGTTGTGTAAATGTGTGTGTGTACATGTGAGGTGTGTGTATAAGTGTGTGTGTGTGGTGTTGGGTTTTTAAGGGTGTTGTGGTTTTTGTAAGTGGTTTATGTGTGTAAATGTGTTGTCTGTTGTAAGTGTGTGTGTGTGTTTTTAAATTTTGGTGTGGGAGGTGTGGTGTATGTGTGTGTGTAAGTTTTTTTTTTGTAAGTGGGTTAAGTGTGGTGTGTGTAATGTGTGTGTTGTGAAAGGGGTGTGTGTAATTGTGTGTGTGTATAAGTTTGTTTAAATGTGTGGGGTGTAAATGTGAGTGTGTGTGTAAGTGTGTGTGTGGTAATTGTGTGTGTTTGAAAAAGTGGTTTTGGTGTGTGTGTGGTAAGGTGTTTATAAAAGTGTGTGTATAAGTGTGTTTTTTGGTAAGGTTGATTTTTGTGTGTGGTGAAGTTTGTGTGTGTGTGTAAGTGTGTGTGTGTGTAAATGTGAGTGTGTGTAAGTGTGTGTGTATATAAGTTGTTTTTGAAAATTTGGTGTATAGGTGGCGGGTGTGTAAAATGGTTTATTTGTGTGTATGGTGTGTAAGTGTGTGTGTTTGTGTGTGTGTAAGGTGTGGTTTGTGTGGGTAAAATGTGTGTGTTTGTGTGTGGGTTTTGGGGTAAGTTTTTGGGTGGTGTAGGGGTGGTAAAAGTGTGGGTGTGTTTTTAATTTTTTGTGGTGTGTAAGTGTGTGTGTGTGTGGGTGTTTAAGTGTGTGTGTGTGGTGTTTAAGTGTGTGTGGTGTGGAAGTGTGTGTGTGTTTTTAAATGTGTGTGTGTTTGTAAGTGGGGTGGTGGTTTTAAGGTGGGGTAAATGTGTAAGTGTGGTGTGTGGTGTGTAAAGGGGTGTGTGTGTAAGTGAGTGGTGTGTATAAGTGTGGTGTGTGTGTAAATGTGTTTGTGTAGTGTTATGTGTGGTGTAGTGTGTATATAAGTGTGTGAAGTGTGTGTGTGTGTGGTGTGTGTAAAAGTGTGTCTATGTAAGGTGTGTGAGTGGTAAGTGTGTGGTTAAGGGTGTTGTGTGTTGTGAGTGTGTTAATGTGTGGTTGTGATAAGTTTTGGGGTTGGGGGTGGTAAGTGTGTTTTGTGTGAGTGTGTGTGTGTTTAAGTGGTTTTGTGTAATTGGTGTGTGTAATTTTGGCGTGTGTGTGTGTTGAATTCATGTGTTGATAAGTTGTGTGTGTGTGTAAGTGGTTTATGGTAAGTGTGTTTGGTAAATTGTGATGGGGGTGTGTGTGGGTTTTAAGTGGTGTGGTGTAGTTGATGTGTGTAAATGGTCGGGGGTGTGTGTAAATGTCTGTGTGGTGCATAAGTGTGTGGTGTGTTTGTTTGTACTTGTTTTATGGTAAAATGTGTTGTGTGGTAAATGTGAGTGTTGTAACTGGTAAGTGTGTGTGTGTGTGTGAAATGTCAGGTGTGTGTGTGGTGTAAGTGTGTTGTGTAAAATGTGTGAGGGGTGTGTGTGTGTGAAGTGTGTGCGGATTAAGTTGGGGTGTGTGTAATGGTGTGTGTAATGTTTTTGTGTAAGTTGTGTGTGTGTGGTGTGTATATAAATGTGTGAAGTTTTGTGTGTGAAGGGGTGGTGCTGTGTGTGTGGTGTGTGTGTTAGGTGTGTGTGTACTGTGATGGGTGTAAGGGTGGTGTTTTGTATGTGTGTATGTATGCATGTATACGTGTGTGTAAATGTGTGTAAGTGTGTGTGCGTGTGTAAGTGTGTGTGTGTAAATGTGTACAAGTGTGTGTGAAAGTGTGTGTATGAATGTGTATGTGTGTGTTTAAGTATTGTAAATGTGTGTGCAAGTGTGTGTGTGCAAGAGTGTGTGTGCAAGTGTGTGCGCAATTTTGTGTGCAATTTTGTGTGTGCAATTGTGTAAGTGTATGTGTAAGTGTAAGTATGAGTGTAAATGTGTGTATAAGTGTATGTAAGGGTGTGTATGTGTAAGTGTTTGCATATGTGTGTCAGTGTAAGTGTGTGTGTGTAAGTGTAAGTGTGTAAGTGTGTGTGTTTGTACGTGTAAGTTTGTGTGTGTGCTTGTGTAAGTATAAGTGTAAATGTGTGTATGTGGAAGTGTATGTGTGTAAGTGTATGTGTGTGTGTGTAAGTATGTGTGTGTGTGTGTAAGTGTGTATGTGTATATGTGTGTAAGTGTGTGCGTGTTTGTAAGTGTGTGTGTGTGCATGTGTGTGTATGTGTAAGTTTGAGTGTAAATGTGTGTAAATATGTTTATGTGTGTATGTGTGTAAGTGTGTGTGTAAGTGTGTGTGTGAAAGTGTGTATGTGATTATGTGTGTGTATGTGATTATGTGTGTGTATGTGATTATGTGTGTATGTGTGTGTGTGTACGTGTGTGTGTAAATGTGTTTATAAATAGTGTGTGTGTGTAAGTGTGAGTGTGTGTAAGTGTGAGTGTGTGTGTTGTGCACAGTGTGTGTTGTGTTGTGTTTGTGTGTTGTATTGTGTGTGTATGAGTGTAATGTTGTGTAGTGTTGTGCAAGTATGGTGTAATGTGTGTGTCTGTAAGTGTGTGTGTGTGTGGGAGTTGTGTGTGGTGTGTAGTGTGTGTGTGTGTTGTGTGTGTGTTGTGTATGTGTGTGTGTTGTGCGTGTGTTGTGTTAGATGTGTGTGTGTGATATGTGTGTAGTGTGTGTTGTGTAAGTTGTGTGTGTGTGTGTTGTGAAGTGTGTGTGTAGGTTGTGTATTTGTAGAGTGTGTGTGTGTTGTGTGTAATGTTATGTGTGTGTGATGTGTTGTGTGTAAGTGTGTGTGAGTGTAGTGTGTGGTGTGGTAGTGTGTTAGTAGTGTGTAGTGTGATATGTGTGTGTGTGTGGATGTGTTGGTGTGGTATGTGTGTTTGTGTGGTATGTGTGTGGTGTGTGTGTGTAGTGTGTGTAATGTGTGTTTGGTGGAGTGGTATGTGGTG
>NW_023641924.1:0-10202 GCF_015228065.2 Penaeus monodon
GCCAGTCTTGAGCCGATGCTCTAACCACTCTGCCACGCGTCCTTATGATAATATATTATATTGTTTGTGGGGTAAGACAATAAACGCACCTGGGGTTCACCTATTGAATAAGGATAGCACAATATTAGCTCCGTAGCAAGTGGTTTCTCTCTGCGGTGAAAAAAAAAATCTGTCGGCAGCAGGGCAGGGGATATTGGTGAAAAACACCTTTGGTTTACTGATTACTGGTTTCACCAAATAAATATGTATGGGTATTACAGTCGTAACTGTTTAAAGCGGCCAGAGATAGTTCCTCCAGTTAGGAGACTGCAAGTTGGAAGGAAGCCTGGGGGAGTCACCTCAACTTTTATTTCTCCGACACACCCCACACCAATGATAAATTCAGAAATGATATCAGGTTTTGCCTTGGAAAAGTACAGAAACCAGATTCTAATCTGTAAATAGATCTATAGAGAAAAAAAACAGAGAAACCACAGAAAGACCTATACACTGGTTTAATCAGTTACTGAAAAGCTTGATACTGTTGATAACGAATCCTCTGCGAATAACAGAACGATATGAAGTCCCAAAACACATCATCCAACTAATATAAAGCTCATGTATGAAAACAACAAGCTACCAGATATAAAGTTAGAGAAGCAAGGCGAAAGGTGGCTTTTTTCTAATGCAAGGAAAACTAAGCTCAGAAGTTCAAAGATAAACCGTGCCCCAAGAAACAATGATGAACATGTACAATCACTGGAATGATTGTGGAAAAGTGAAGAGTTCACTTATCTTGGAGAGGTTTAACTAATTAAAATGATGATTCACGGAATAAAAAAGAAGAATTGCCATTGCCAAAAACGCCAAGTTTCTCTCAAGTAACATCTGGAAAGACCGAAAGCATTACTTACGGACAAAGCGAGGTCTTGAAAACTCATTAGTTTCCCATGTGTATGATGCTATATATGTATTATATATGATATAGATAATATAGATATATATAATTATAATATATATATTATATAATATGATATATTGTATATATAGATAATATATCTATGATATTGTACATAATATATATTATATATATATATTTTTATATTTAGATGTAAGTGTATATATATATATATATATATATATATATATATATAGAAATAAATACACTGTATATATATATAGTATATATATATATTAGATTACAAGAGTTATAGATATAGATATATATATACTATATATGAGTATTATATATAATATATGTAATAGATAAATAATAATATGATATATATTACAATATATATATATAAGAAAGAAATTATAGATATACCAATATATAGATAATAATCAATAATGATATATATAGACAATATATATATATAATAAATATATATATCTATATATATAATCTATATATAATATATATATAAGAATATAATATAATAATACATATATATATATAATATATATATATATATAAGATATATATATATATATATATATATATATATAAATAATATATACTCTGTATTTATACAATATAGTATGGTGTGTGTCTGTACGACATAAGTAGAATATATATGTAAATATATCATTTGTAGAAAATATTACAGTGTGTAACACATATAATAAATATATATAACCATACCTGTATATATTATGTATATATATATGTACTTCTATACATATGAGTATTTATAGAGATCTGGATAGTATATAATATATACATTCTACATAGTATATATATAATATATATTTATATATATAATTATATATATGTAAATATCTATATATATATGAAAAATTATAAATTTATAATATATGTATATATATTGTTATACATTATATAGAATACATATATACCATAGATATACATAGATACATATAAATATATATATAATATATATATTTAGGCATAATAATATATATGTATAATAATATATAATAATCTATATATTTATATATTATAGTAATGTATATCTATATATATAATATTATTATAATATATTATAATTTTTTTTTTTTTTTTTTTTTTTTTTGTTTTATTTTTTTTCCTTTTCTTTATTATTTCTTCTTTTCTTTCTTCTATTCTTCTTCTTCTTCTTTTCTTCTTCTGCAACGCTGTTCCATGTCAAATGGGTCACTGGTGCCTGATTTTGGATCCACATCTTTCATTTTGGTTTGGAGTTTTTACGATCGGGATGCCCTCCTGCCGTCAACCGCTCCCCATATTGGGGTGAATGGGACCAGCACGGAACATGCCCACGGACGTGGACTTCATGAGGGTAGCCGTCTAGGTGAAGTCCTTGCCAGGGGAACAACGTGCCGGCTGGGCACTCAACCTCAAAACTCAGATTTGCCGTTCGTGACAGTCTTGAGTCAGTGGCTAACCCTCGGCTACTACAGCACATTTATATAATATATATGTGTATTAGATAAATATAAATATATATCTATATATATATGTATCTATATATAATATATATATATATATATATATATATATTAATATATATATCTATATACATACACATCCACCACACAGATAGATACACATATATTTATAAGTCAAAAATACATGAATCTCTCTCTCTCTCTCTCTCTCTCTCTCTCTCTCTTTTTCCCCTCTCTCTCTCTTTTCATCTCTCTCTCTCTTTCCTCTCTTCTCTCGTCTTCTTTCTCTCTTTCTACATATATATATAATTGATATATATATATATATATTTATATATATAATATATATATTATACGCGTGTGTGTGCGTGCGTTGCTGTGTGGCGTAGGTAGGTAGAAAAAAAACAAGGCCATACCGGAAGATGGAATCCAGGTGGATATCAAAACTGCAGTTCATTTTAATATACTTGCTTTTGCAATGGGGTGTTTCTCAAGTATCACACACACACACACACACACACACACACACACAACACACACACACACACACACAACACACATATATCAGCTTTATATCTATATATTCATACAATATATATAGATAGATAGATAGATATATCTGTATGGTATATATAGAATATACTGACATATATATATATTTTCTACACATACATTTACAGACATGTATGTATACTGTAATTACATAGTACATGTAGACATATTTTATATAACTATCATATACCATAAGATATATTATAATATATATATATATATATATAATATATAATACACTATGTATATATATAAAATATATAAATATATATATATATATATAATGTAGAGATATATTATATATATAATTATATACATATACATAATATATAGACAATATACATATATATAACTATAGTAAATATATATATATAGATAGAAATATATAGATATAAATATATAATGTATAATGTAATATACAATATATATATAATGCCATATGTATATGATATATGACAGAATATATAGAGGTAAGATATACAATATGTGTAATATGTATCTAATGATTATATAAATATACTCTAGTATATAATATATATGGAGCTAGTAATATGATAATATATATGGATAATATGATACATATATGATATAAGAAAGATATGAAACCTATATTGTATTCATATAAATATAATAGAGTATATAGTGTATATGTATATAGATTAAAACATATGTATATATAAGAGCAGACATATGAACATAGAGAGATGATAGATAGTCTGTAACATAGATACCAGTATAATAGACATATATGATAGTAGAACATAGCATAGCGAGTTAGAGATATTAGATATATATACGTATAGATATACGATATACACAGACACATGTACACATACACATATACATGTACAGTGATACATGACAATATAATAGATAAGCTAAGAGATGATATTCATATATAGAATATATATATTCATAGAGTCACATATATATATACACACACATACATGGAGAAATACACACAACATACATACATACATATACACAGAATACATTACATACAGCTAAATAATACATACATACACAGACACAATATATATTATAAGTATATAGATATATTATATAGATAGATATAATATAATAAAATATATATTATTATTATAGTATATATATATATATATACATATATATGTAATATAATATATACATATATCAACTGTATATACATTCTTTATTATCATGTACAATATATATGTATGTAGATATATATATCAAATAAGATTATATGGAGCGTATTGATTTAAGAATCAGATTGTCAGGTCAACGGAGACTACCAGAGGAAATATACACAAGGTTTACTGCTAAAGGCACTACAATACACAAAACAAAAACAAGGCTTATATATAAACAGCAGGGTGAGGAGCCAGCGAAGCAGGCGAGGTCACATAGTGGAGGGGGCCACAATGTCAAATAATGGGGACAACTAAGGAATTTTGCCACTGTTATGGTAGCGGACCATGAAGGTCCCTATACCTTGTTCCCCACGAGGTTGTACAATACAATCGGAAAGACCTGGGAGTTTGGTACATGTGGAAGGTCCTGAGAAATTAGCAAGTGGTGACAATATAGATATAAAGATATATAGAAATAATACACATGTTATATAGAATAAATATATATAATAGTAATATAATATAAATAAATATCAAGATTAGACAGGTAGATAGAAGAAGAGATATGAGGAAAAATAGAATATGTAGCTAGAGATATGGTACAGATATATAAGATCGATAGAGAATAGATAGAATGATATATATCGAGAGTATATATATATAGAGAGAGGGATATGATACATGTGTGTATATGGAATATAGAGCGTATTGGTGGAGGGAGATAGAGATAGATATAATATATAGTAGAGTAGTAGTTATAAAGGATATCTAGAGAGAAGAGAGATATAGAGAGAGAAATTATAGATATATATAAATTATATATCTATATATATATATAGCTATTATATAGATATAAAACAAATTAGTATATATATCTTATATTAGCTATAAATAGATGAAATATATAGATATAGATAATGATATATACAAATTTAAATTAGAGAGATAGATATAGTATTTAGAAGGCTATATATATATAGATAAACAAATTAGAGAATAGATAATTATACGAATATATAGATTATATACAAATGAGATCTAGAGATATTATATGATATCTAGATATACAAATTAGATATAGATAGAGAGAGATATAGATAGAATAATACAAATTTGTATAATATATATATATATAACAAATTATATATATATATATATATTATATAAAATATATATATGATATTACATAGATATATATATATAATATATATATATAAATATAATAATACTATATATAGACATTATATATCTATATATATTATATTATAAACATATATATATAATATATAGAAGATCGCGATATATATATATAGATAAGATATAGATATAGATATATATATATAGATATATATATATAGAGAGATAGATATATATATATAAATAATAGATAGATGAATTAGATATATCATATATATGATAAATAGATATTGTATATATTAATAGTTATACATATAATATAGATATATTATAGAATATATATATATATAAATATTAATATATAATAAATAGTATAGATATCATATATGATTTAATAGTAGATATGATATATATATAGCATAAATGGAGAGATATAATTAATATCTATATATAGATAGTAGATATCATATATAAATATATAATGATATATAAAATAATATATATATATATATATAGATATATAAATATATAATATAATTATATATATATATATAAAATATATTATTATATATATTATTATATTATATATATATATAAATAATATATATACTATAAATATATATAATCAATATATATATATATATATATAATATAATATAAATATAATATATAATAATATATAGATATAATATATATATAGTATATATATATATATATATATATATATATATTTTTTTTTTTTTGTTCTTTATTGAGATTATATATATTTATATAAATATAGTATTTATATATAGATATTATATAAAGATATTATATATAGATATTTCTATATATATTTATATATATATATTTATATAATAAGTTAATATATAGATATATTATTTAGATATATAGAATATAGATGTATATATAGAAGATAGATATATATAAAAATTGACACATAGATATATAGCAATATATACTAGTTTATATAGAGAGTATATACTATAGATGATATTAATGATAGATTTATACTATAGAATATGTGATATATATATATTAGTATATAGATATATATATTGAATAGAGATATATATTTATAATAGATTATATTATATATATATTTTTTATATATATATATATGAATATCTATCTATAATTATATAGATATATTTTTAATATATATACATATTATACATTATCATATATACACTATCTATATGATACAATTTTATATTGCTTATATACATATTTATATATATCTATACATATTGATATATAGAGTATAATATATACATTAGTATTATATATATATAATACATATTTATATATATATTATATATAATATATATATATATATATAATATATATTTAGTTATATAGCATTTAATAGATATTTTTATATATATTATATATATAGTATATATATTATATAGATATATTGTAATAGATATATGTATATAGATAAATTATTTCTATTAGGTATAGAATCTATGAGTATAATATCTATATTTAGTATATAAGATATAATGTATATAGATAATTTAGATATATATATCTTAATATATATTATTATAGTATTTAATATATCTATATATATATAAGTATAATATAATATCATATATTATATGTAATAAATATAGATATATATTATATATGTTATTGAGATATATAATGATATAGACTTAGATATAGATAGTATATTTATAATATATATATATAAATATGTATAATATTCATATATATATTTATATATATATATTCAATATATATATATTTATATATATATATGTATATATATCTATTTATATATATAATATATATAATATATATCATATATAATTATATATAATATATATATAATATATATATATACTGTGAATATATTATAGATATAGGTTGATAGATTTGCCCCTCAGGAGTAGTATAGTAAATAGAATAGGCAGACTAATACAGTCGTGAAGAATTTCTTATTAGGACCATTTGGAGGTATAACAAATCATCCACATTCAGTACTGTCAAAAGAACCCAAAAAGTCAATTAGGACATGGTTATACAATGTGGTCTGGTTCTAATATAAAAATAATAGATGTACAAGAAACGAAAGAGAACAATATATACATAGAAAAAAAAAAAAAAGTAAAAAGACAAAATAAACAACTAGAGAAAAAATACCGTATATACTATGAACAGGATCATCTCTGAATCAGCAGGGATTCGAGATGATAAGTTCAGGACGGGAGGAGTGTGAGGATAGAATTCTAAAAATCTGTGTTACAGAAAGGGTTCGTGAGTTGATTTGAGAATGTTACTCTTTTTGCCGAGAAAGATGGTTTACTCCTCAGTGGGAGGCAGTCCTGAAGGATTTGCCTTGTGTTCTAGGATGCAGCAAGAGACAGGTAATACGTAGGACTACATTAAGAACCTCAGTTCAGAGTACGTTCAACGGTTGTTTTAGAAATTTGGGCAATATTGTTAGGGGGTGAAGATAAAAGTTTAATTTAATTTGGGTAATAATATATGGGACTGACTGAAAACAAGTTACCCTAACAGGTCCCCAAAGTCCTCGAATCTTGGTCTTGGTCCAGGAGACTCTAGTCCTAGGGGCTTCGCCTCATTTGATAAAATGCATTCAAAAGCTGTTCATCGTGACTCCAAGGATTCAGATAGGTTAGCAAGAAACATCATGGCTAAGCCAAGTTCTGTGGAACTCGGTCGAAGACTGCCATGGGAGGGCAGCCACATCAACTCCCAGTCGTCAATTCCCGCAGATCAGCTGAGGTAACAGCCATCCTGCGCAGAGACCGGATGTTCCATGCGCCTACCCGGGAAAGCACATCTCTGAGGTAAGCATCAGGTGGTTCACCTGGGTGCACCGCACCTCTGCTTGCCCCCGCCGACCGCACTAGGGCTTTGCCCCACAAAGCTTCATGGGGGTTGGCGCCTGCGGAGCGCAGGCAGGATGAGTAACTCTCGTTTCCCCCAATCCTGCACCTCGGACATTTTGCCCTCCAGCGGGGACCCACAACCCACCTACTGCTGGGTGGGAAGTGACAACACCCCTCCCCCGGATATCCTTATTTTGGACGTTGCCAATGTGTCTTACTGGGGGAAGGAGGACGGCAAGGCCCAATTCCCCTGAGCTTCCCATTACCCCCAGGGTGGCTAGGGGGCAGGAGTGGTACGGAGCCAGAGCATGTTCACCGCCAGTGGGCATAGCACTTTAATCTGGGGCCCCTGCTGCTCCAAAGATCCCATACAATTTAGCTTGGACCACAAGTGCCCATTAACCATGGGTGGCCATGAGGAGGCCCACTGCAGAAGTCTTGATGATGGAAAGGCTGTGACCTCGCAGGGGAGACTTAGAAGCGCTGCTCCCTTTTCGCACTGAGGTAGCCAGGGTGGAAGCGCAAGCGAGAAGGGCATGCAAGCACTTAACACATCATAGGTTACCACACCATCGCTTCACATCACCATGTGCGTGAAGCACCCACCCAAATGTATTGGTATGTATTGATGTATGTATATACATATTTATACATATCTGTTGATACATTGATAGATGATACATATGTATATATACATGTTTGTAGATACATATATTCATATAAATATATGTACATATATGTATGTGTATATGTGTGCGTGTGTGTGTAAATATGTATATGCATGATATATAATGATATATATATGTATATATATATATATATATTTTTTTTTTTTTTTTTTTTTTTTTTTTTTTCTTTTTTGTGCATGTATATATACATATTGCATATATATATATATATATATATTTATATATATATATATATATATATATATATATACACACACACACACACACACATACATGTTTTTATTTATATATACACACGTTTATACACACACACACACACACACACACACACACACACACACACACACACACACACACACACACACACACACACACAGATATACATATGCAATATATGCACAATATATATTACATATACATATAATATATATATATATATATATATATATATATATATATATATATATATATATAATATATATATATATATATATATAAAGGCCGCGGTGGCCGAATGGTTAGAATATTGGACTCAAGACTGTCAGGACGGCAATCTGAGTTCAAGGGTTCGAGTCACCAGGCCAGCGCGTTGTTTGCTTGGGCAAGGAACTTCACCTCGATTGCCTACCTAGCCACTGGGTGGCCAAGCCAGCCCAAGTCAGTGCTGGTCCCAGGCCCGGATAAAATAGAGAGAATGATTACCTAAAAAAGGTAACACCGGCACTCTCTGTGGAAAGGAACTGGGGACCCTACCACGTACTCACTCCAAGAGCATCACAACATGAAAAAAGTAAGTATCATGCTGTGACCACGGCGGCTCAGACATGAACCTACCGTTAAAAGAAGAAGATATCTTTCTGTGTATACACACACACACAAACGTATATATATATATATATTATATATATATATATATATATATATATATATATATATATAAATGTATATATTATATATATATTATATATATATATATATATATATATATATAAATTATATATATATATATATATATATATATATATATATATATATATATATATATATATATATATATATATATAATACTATACATAAGGCCGCGGTGGCAGAGTGGTTAGAGCATCGGACTCAAGACTGTCACGACGGCAATCTGAGTTCGAGGGTTCGAGTCACCGGCCGGCGTGTTGTTCCCTTGGGCAAGGAACTTCACCTCAATTGCCTACCTAGCCACTGGGAGGGCCAAGCCAGCCCAAGTCAGTGCTGGTCCAAGCCCGGATAAATAGAGAGATGATTACCTAAAAGGTAACACCGGCACTCAACGTGGAAAGGAACTGGGGATCCTACCACGCACTCACTCCAAGAGCATCACAGCATGAAAACTACAATTAAGTGTCATGCTGTGACCACGGCGGCTCAAACAGGAACTTACCGTAAAAAAAATATATATATATATACATATATAATATATATATATATATATATATATATATATA
>NW_023641925.1:0-10201 GCF_015228065.2 Penaeus monodon
ATTATATTTTTTGATAATGCTATACAAACTTAAAATATACAAAATATAATAATAACGTTTATATATTAATTTTTATCATTACTTCATTAGTATCGTTATTCTTAATTATTACTGTTATAATAAATTTTTTTTGCAATTATACTAAAAATACAATAATAATATATAATAATAACAAAAATAATTTTAAAAAATTTTTATAACCACTACTTATATTAATTTAAATTATATTATTAATTTTATTGTTAATTATTACAATATAATAATTTTCAAAATACTAATTTAATTAAATATATATAATAATAATAATATAATAATAATAATAATAATAATAAAATAATAATTTAATAATAATTAAGTTATAAAATTCTTTTATTTAAATTTATATATTTTTGTTATTAATAAAATTTTAATTTAAAATTAATTACCCAATAATTGGGAAAAAAAAAAATAATTAAAAAAGTCTTTTTAGAAACTCTAAAAATTATTCCTAGATTTCCTTTTTTGATTTTAATTTTTTTTCATTATACCTTTTTTATATTAATATGAAAATTCCTTTATTACTCAACATTCTGATATCCCATTATTATCGTTAATCATCTTTTACATTTATACATATATTTCATATCTCTTTATTCAATATTATTACTTTTTCATTGTTATCATTTTATTGCAAATTTTTGGATTATATTATATTTTTGCAATAATTAAAAACCACAACAATATTAAAATTATTACAATATATAACAATAAAAATTTTATAATTTTATTTAAAACACAATTCTTATTAGTATCTTATTATTAATTATTAGAGTTATAATAATTATTTTTGCAATTATACTACATACAAAAAATAATAATGATAATAATAACAATAAAAATACAATAACAAATTTAAAATACAATTATTATATATATTATACTTATTTTTATTATTGTTAATATTACAGATATAATAAATTTTTTTGCAATTATACTAAAAATTAAGATAACAGTAATAATAAATAATAATACTACTCATAATATAATAATTAATAATAATAATAATAAATAATTATAATAATAATAATAATAATATTCAAATGTTATCAAATCTCTTTATTCTCACTTTTATCATCATTATTGTTATGATTAATACAATTCTGGTGAATTATTATCATTATTACCTAATAATTGCCGAAATCACCAACGAAATCGAAAAAAAGTCCTTTTAGTACACTCTCAAAGGCTAGATTTCACTAATTTTGCGCTTTTTTCCGACTTTTGGTAATTGTTTTTTCTTATACCTTTTTATATTATATATGGACACCATTTCCTGTTATTATCATCATCATTATCCTGATTATCATCCTTAGTATCGTTATCATCATCAGTATCATCATTATCATCATTAGCTTCATCATTAGCATCATTTTGCAATTATTATATCATTATTGCAGTGTTAGCATTATTATTGCATTATGGAGTTATAGCATATATTTTTTGCAATAATACTAATAACCACCAACAATAATAATAGTGATACCAATAATAATAACAATATTAACGATTTTATAATAATAATTTATATCATTTCTTCATTAGTATCTTATTACTGTCATTATTACTGTTATATATAATTATTTTTGAAATTAATACTACCAGTACAAATAATAGTATGAATAAGAATAACCATAATAATACTAATAACAATATATAACTAAAAACAACAAAAAAACCCCTACGTTATTATTATTATTATACTCTACTATTATTATTATTGTTATTATTTACAGATCTATATATTTTTGGGCAATGATACTAATAATTAAGAATATAGTAGTAATATAAAATAATAATAATAATAATAATAATAATAATATAATATAATATAATATTAATAATAATATAATAATCCTAAATAATAATTTTAATAATATTTCAAATGTTTATCAAAATTCCTTTTATTCTCACTTTTATGCATCATTATTGTTATGATTAATAACAATTCTGGTAATTATTATCATTACTTACCTAATAATTGCCGAATCACCAAATAATCGAAAAAACGTCCTTTTTTAGTACTCCTCAAAAGGCTATATTTCGCTAGTTTTTCCGCGTTTTTCGAACTTTTGGGAATGTTTTTCTTATACTTTTTTTTATATTATATATTGACACATTCGCTGTATTATCATCACTTATCATGATTAGCAGCATTATTATCGTTATCATCATCATTCTCATCATTATCATCATTACATCATCATTATCATCATTATTGCCAATTATTATCATCATTATTCAATTGTTTTATCATTATGATTGCAATTATTGGAGTTATAGTAATAATTTTTGCAATAATACTATAACCACAAACAATAATAATAGTAATAACAATAATAATACAATAATAAAGATTTTATAATAATAATTTATATGCATTATCTTCATTTCGTATCGTTATTACTTAATTGTTACATGTTATAATAATTATTTTTGCAATTATACTACCAGTACAAATAATAATAATGATAATAATAACAATAATAATACTATTAACAATATTCTAACCACTAGCAATTATTATTATTATACTTATACTTATTATTATTATTGTTTATTATTCAGAGAGAATAGATTTTTGGCAATGATACTAATATTAAATAATAGTAAATAATAATAAGAAAATATAATAATAATAATATAATAATAATAATAATAATATATAATAATAATAATAATAATAATTTTAATAATATTCAATGTTAATCAAAATTCTCTTTAATTCTCACTTTATCATCATTATTTGTTATGTTTATACAATTCCTGGTAATTATATCATTATTACCCTAATAATTGCCCGAAATCACAATAAACTCGAAAAAACGTACTTTTTTAGTACACTCTCAAAGGCTATATTTCGTTAGATTGCCGCTTTTTCGCCTTTTGTGATGTTTTTTCTTATACCTTTTTTATATTATATATGGACACAATTCCTGTTATTATCGTCATCATTATCATGATTATCATCATTATTATCGTTATAATCATCATTACATCATTCTCATCATCATTATCATCATGTATTGCAATTATTATCATCATTATTGCAATTGTTTTTATCATTATTATTGCAATTATTGGAGTTCTAGTATATATTTATTGGCAATAATAACTAATAACCACAACATAATAATATTATAACAATATACTAACAATATAACGATTTTTATAATAATAATTTAATATCATTATCTCATTAGTAATCGTTATTACTGTAATTATTTACTGTTATAATCATTATTTTGCAATTATACTACCAGTACAATCATAATAATGATAATAATAACAATAATAATACTAATAACAATATTAATAACCTAGCATTATTATTATTATACGTAACTTATTATTTTATTGTTATTAAATACGATATAATATATTTTTTTGGGCAAGATACTAATAATTAGATATAGTAGTAATAATATATATAATAATAATAATAATATAATATAATCATAATAATAATAATAATAATACTAATAATAATATAATTTTAATATATTCAATGTTATCAAAATTCTCTTTATTCTCACTTTGATCATCATTATTGTTAATGATTAATACAATTCTGGTAATTATTATCATTATTTACCCTAATAATTGCCGAAATCACAAGAAATCGAAAACGTCCCTTTTTTGTAATCTCCTCAAAAGGCTATATTTTTCGCTAGATTTTGCCGCTTTTTCGACTTTGGGAATGTTTTTCTTATACCTTTTTTTATATTATATATGGACCAATTCCTGTTTTATCATCATCATTATCATGATTATCATCATTATTATCGTTATCATCATCATTATCATCATTCTCATCATTATCATCATCTTATCATCATTATTGCAATTATTTATCATCATTATTGCATTTGTTATCATTATTATTGCAATTATTGGGTTCTAGTTATAGTTTTGCAAATAATACTAATAACCACAAAATAATAATAGTAATACCAATAAAATAACAATAATTAACGATTTTATAATATATCTATTCATGTATCTCATTAGTACGTTATTACTGTAATTATTACTGTTAAATAATTATTTTTGCATATACTACCATACGAACTAATAATAATGAATTAAAATAAAAAAAAAATAACAAATAAAAAAATAATACTACTACAATATTATAACCACTAGCATTATTATTATTTATACTTATACTTATTATTATTATTGTTTTATTATTACAATATAAAGATTTTTGGGCAATGATACTAATATTAAGAGTATAGTCATAATAATAATAATAATAATAAGAATAATAATAATAATAATAATAATAAATAATAATAATAAGAATAATAAGAAATAATATAATAATAATTTTAATAATAGTCAAATGTTATCAAAATCTCTTTTATTTCACTTTTTATCATCATTATTGTTATGATTAATACAATCTTGGTAATTATTATCATTATTACCCTAATAATTGCCGAATCACCACAGAATCGAAAAAACGTCCTTTTTAGTCACTCTCAAAAGCTATATTTCGTAGATTTTGCGCTTTTTCGGGGACTTTTTGGGAATGTTTTTCTTATACCTTTTTATATTATATATGTACACATTCCTGTTTATTATCATCATCATTTATCAATGATTATCATCATTATTCTCGTTATCATCATCATTTATCATCATTATCATCATTATCATCATCATTATCTCATTATTGCAATTATTATCATCATTATTGCAATTGTTATCATTTATTATTGCAATTATTGGGGAGTTATAGTATATATTTTTGCAATAATACTAATAACCACAACATAATTAATAGTAAATAACATAATAATTAACAATAAAACGATTTTTATATATAATTTGTATCATTATCTCATTAGTATCGTTATTACTGTATTATTACTGTTATAATAATATTTTTTTGCACTTATACGACCAGTAAAATAATAATGATGATAATAATAAACAATAATATACTAAATAACAATATTATACCATAGCATTATTTATTGTTATACTTTATACTATTATTATTATTGTTATTATTACAGATATAAAATGAATTTTTGGCAATGATACTACTAATTAAGGATAATAGTAATTAATAATAATAATAATAATAATAATAATATAATATAATAATAATAATAATAAGAATAATAATACTATAATTTTAATCATATCAAATGTTATCAAATTGCTCTTTTATTCTCACTTTATCATCATTATTGTTATGATTATACAATTCTTGTAATATTATCATTATTACCCTAATAATTGCCGAATCACCAAAGAATCGAAAAACGTCCTTTTTTAGTACACTCTCAAAAGGCTATCTTTCGCTAGATTTGCGCTTTTTCGCTTTTGGAATGTTTATTCTATACCTTTTTTATATTATATATGGACACATTCCTGTTATTATCATCATCATTATCATGATTATCATCATTATGATCGTTATCATCATCATTATCATCATTATCATCATTATCATCATCATTATAATCATTATTGCAATTATTATCTTATTATTGCAATGGTTATCATTATTATTGCAATTATTGATTATAGTATATTTTTTGCAATAAGACTAATAACCACAACATCATAATAGTAATAAACAATCAATAATAACATACTTAACGATTTTATAATAATATTTATATCATTATCTTCATTAGTTCGTTAGTACTTGTAATTCTTACTGTTATAAATAATTATTTTTGCAATTATACTACCAGTACAAATATAATAAGATAATAATAACAATAATATACTAATACAATATTATAACCACTAGCATTAGTATTATTATACTTATACTATTATTATTATTGTTATTATTACAGATATAATAGATTTTTGGGCAATGATACTAAATAATTAGATAATAGTAATAATAATAATATAATAATAATAATAATAATATAATAATATATAATATAAATAATAATAATAATAATAATTTTAATAATATTCAAATGTTATCAAGAATTCTCTTTATTCTCAACTTTATCATCATTATTGTTTATGATTAAATACAATTCTGGTACTTATTATCATTTTACCCTAATAATTGCCAGAATCACCAAAGGGGGACATCGAAAAACTCCCTTTTTTAGTACACTCTCAAAAGGCTATAATTCGCATGATTTTGCCGCTTTTTCGACTTTTGGGAATGTTTTTCTTATACCTTTTTTATATTATATATGGACACAATTCCTGTTATACATCATCATTATCAGATTATCATCTTATTCTTGTTTCATCATCATTATCATCTTATCATCATTATCATCATCTTATCATCTTATTGCAATTATTATCATCATTAGTGCAATTGTTATCATTATATTGCAATTATTGAGTTATAGTTATATTTTTTGCAATAATACTAATAACCACAACAATAATAATAGTATAACAATAATACTAACAATAATAACGATTTTTAATAATAATTTATATCATTTATCTTCATTAGAATCGTTATTACTGTAATTATTACTGTTATAATAATAATTTTTTGCAATTATACTACAGTCAAATATAATATGAGCATAATAACAATAATAATCTAATAACATATTATAACCACTAGCATTATTATGTATTATACTTATACTTATTATTATTATTGTTATTATTACAGGATATAAAGATTTTTGGGCAATGATACTAATAATTAAGATAATAGTAATAAAATAATAATAATAATAATAATAATAAATATAATAATAAATAATAATAATAATTATAATAATAATAATAATAATAATAATAATGTTAATAATATTCAAATGTTATCAGATTCTCTTTATTCTCACTTTTATCATCAAATTTTGTTATGATTAATATACAATTCTGGTAATTATTATCATTATTAACCCTAAGAATTTGCCAATCACCAAAGAAATTCGAAAAAAAACGTCCTTTTTTAGTACACTCTCAAAAGCTATATTTCGCTAGATTTGCCGCTTGTTCGACTTTTGGGAATGTTTTTCTTATACCTTTTTTTATATTAGATATGGACACCAATTCCTGTTATTATCATCATCATTATCATGATTATATCATTAGTATCGTTATCATCATCATTATCATCATTATCGCATCATTATCCATCATTATTGCAAGTATTATCATCTTATTGCAATTGTTATCATTATAATTGCAATTATTGGAGTTATGTAGATATTTTTGCATAATCTAATAACCACAACAATAATAAGTACTAACAATATATAACAATAATACGATTTTATAATAATATTTATATCATTATCTTCTTAGTATCGTTCTTAACTGTATTTTACTGTTATAATAATTATTTTTGCAATTATACTACAGTACAAATAATAATAAATTGATAATAATACAATATAATACTAATACATATTATAACCACTCGCATTCTTATTATTATACTTATACTTAGTATTATTATGTTCTTATTACCAGATATAATAGATTTTTTTGGGCAATGATACTAATAATTAAGAATAATAGTAATAATAATAATATAATAATATACATAATAAAATAAATAATAAAAATAATAATAATAATCATAAATAATAATACTATAATAATAATTCAAATGTTATCAAAATTCTCTTTATTCTCACGTTTATCATCATTATTGTTATGATTAATACATTCTGTAATTATTATCATTATTACTCTAAATATTTGCCGAAATCACCAAAGAAATCGAAAAAACGTTCCTTTTTTAGTACACTCTCAAAAGGCTATAGTTCGCTAGCTTGTGCCGCTTTTTTTCGACTTTTTGGGAATGTTTTTTCTTATACCTTTTTATATTATTTATTGCAGAATTCCTGTTATTATCATCATCATTATCAGGATTATCATCTTTATTATCGTTATCTCATCAATATCATCATTATCATCATATCATCATCATTATCATCATTATTGGCAATGATTACATCATTATTGCAATTGTTATCAGTATTAATTGCAATTATTGGAGTTATAGTATATATTTTTTTGCAATAATACTAATAACCACCAATAAATATAGTAATAACTAATAATAACACTATAACGATTTTATAATAATAATTTTATCATTATCTTGCATTAGTATCGTTTATTACTGGTATTATTACTGTTATAATAATTATTTTTGGCCAATTAATACTACCAGTACAAATATAATAATGATAATAATAACAATACTAATACTATAACAATATTATAACCACTAGCATTTTTATTATTATACTTATATTATTATTCGTAATTGTTATTATTACAGATATATAGATTTTTTGGCATGAATACTAATATTAAGATAATAGTATAATAATAAGACTCATAATAATAATAATAATAATAATAATCATAAAATAATAATAATAATATATATAATAATAATAATTTTAATAATATTCAAATGTTATCAAATTCTCTTTATTCTCCACTTTATCATCATTATTGTTATGACTACTACAATTCTTGGTAATTATTCTCATTATTTACCCTAATAATTGCGCGAAATCACCAAAGAAATCGAAAACGTCCTTTTTTAGTACCCTCTCAAAAGGCTATATTTCGCTAGATTTTGCGCTTTTTCGACTTTTGGGAATGTTTTTCTATACCTTTTTATATTCTATCTGGACAGCAATTTCCTGTTCTTATCATCATCATTATCATGATTATCATCATTATTCATTTTATCATATTATTCATTATGATTATATATTATTTTGATATTTAATTCATATATCATATATAATTATACAATATTAATTTAATATATTTTCAATTATATATATTATACTATAATAATTATTAAATAATAATTTTTAAAATATATAATATTTATAATAATAATAATAATATAATAATATAATATTAATAAAATATAATAATAATTTAATAATATAATTTTATAATTTCTAATCAAATCAAAATCTATTTTTTTTCATTAATTTATATTATTTTATTTATTTGGAATTATATTATAAAAATCCTTTTTTATAAAATCGAAAAAGTCCTTTTTATTCAATTATCATTTTGCATTTTTCCTTTTATCACTTTTTTATTATTATACCAATTTCTATTATTATCATCATATTATCATATTATCATCATTATTATCGTTATTCATCATTATTATATCATATATCATCATAATATCATTATTCAATTATTATCATATTATTGCAATTATATCATTATTATTTCATTATTGAGTTTATTAATTTTTGCAATATATTAACCAATATATATGTAAATAATATATTAATAACACATAAAATTATAATAATAATAATACATTAATTATAAATCGTTATTACTGAATTATTATTTATAATATTATTTAATTATTATTACATATAAATATATAATAATTTTTCAATATAAACAACAATATTATAACATAAATATATATATATAATATATTATTATATAATTATTAAGTATATAATTTAATATATATTAATAAATTACAAATAATAATTATATAATATATAATTAATATAATAAAATAATAATAATATAATTAATAATAATAATCAATAATATAAAAATAAAATATTTAATCTTATTCACTTTTATATCATATTTTATGATTAATCAATTCTGTAATTATTTTATTTTATCCTTTAATAATTGAAAATTCCTATATTAAATTACATATTTTTCACTAATATTGCCATATTTCCTAATTTACACTTTTCTATATGATTTCAACATTTTCTATTATATCATTTTTATTTTAATTTATGTTATATATTATTATTTAATCATATACAAAATATATCATATAATCATAATATCATATATCATTATTGAATATATATTCATCATTATCATTCATTATCATTATTATTAATTATTGATTATATAATATTTTTAATTATATAATAAATAAAATTATATATAATACATAATATTACAATAATAACATTTATAAATAATAATTTTATATAATATATATTCATTATATACATTTTATTAATAATTTTATATATTATTTTGATTATATAATAAAAATAATAATATATATACAATATAATACTAATACATATATAACATACATATATATATATTATTATATTATATTGTTATTATACATATTAATAATTTATTGGGCTATGATACTAATATTAATAATATAATATATAATAATAATATATATAATAATAATAATATATAA
>NW_023641926.1:0-10201 GCF_015228065.2 Penaeus monodon
GGAGTTTAACAGTGCAAATATAAGTTTTATTTTTAAAGTAACACGAAAAACGTCGCCCTGAAAAAATGTATAAATTTTTCAATACACAGATTGCCTTTCTTAATCCGTTTTTCGTATATCACCCAGGGTCGGACAAAGCCGTCCCGGGCAGTCCCTGCACTTTGACCTTTCGGAAAAATCTGGTCATTTCCCATCATGGGAAAATCACCCTCGGACCGATAAAGGGCGGACCTATAAATTGCGACGATCCGCAGCCAGCCAATCGGGAAATAGCGACCTAACTGACACTTGGATCGCCCACCTATTTTCCTGTAAGACGGGCCTAGCGTGCCGACCCAGAAAAAGACGGTGCAAGAGAGGAACAGGAGATCAGAGCTAAAGAAGAAGACCTCCCCTCCCTCTCCTCCCCTCTCCCGCGGTGATGGGCCCCCTTAAATTGGGACGTTCAGGAGAGGGAGGATCGTTCCGGAAAGGGTGCGGACGGGGCCAGCGGGGGAGCCGGAAACGCCAAGAAGTTCCATGACCCTCGATCGTGGGGCTTTTGCATGGGCATTTAAGGTGCACCCCCCCGGCCCATGCAATCTGGGCCCTCGGCTTTTCCCCCGCGTTACCGGACGGTACCGCTCCCCATTGTTTGATGCCACGATGCTTGTGCTTGCATGTAGCTTCGGCCCTCCTAGCCTACTCTTTCCTAGCGAATTTTTGGGCTTGGATAACTCTGTGACCCCTTTTCTGGTAACTGGACCCCATCTCGGCGGTGCTCGGACTCGGCAACCTTTACCCCCCCCGCAGGGGGGGGTGGTCGGGGGGGCCTTAGAAGGCCTCCCTTTAAAGGGTGTGCAAAGTTGCCTTCTTTTTTTAGGACGGGTCTGGCAGACCACCGATACTGCCACTTTTTTTTCTTTCAAATAAAATGTGGGAGGTAGAGCCCCCTTGTCACCTTCAGCCGTTTCTGTCTAATAGCACTGCTAGACAGAACATCAATTCCCCGCCTGTGATAGGTCCGGGTAAAATTAGTTTTCTCCCCACTGTGATGAAATAGTCTGTGGTTGGCTTTTTTCAGAGGATGAAGGAACTTACGGGGAACGGGTCAGGCCCCTCTACTCTCACTGAGGTGAAACTTTGGGGGTTTCAGAGAAGAGGGATTCACTTTAAAACCCACCCTGCCAATAGAACTGCCTGAAAAAGTCACTCCTCCCCCTCACTGTGAGGGAAACAGCCCCGGGGTTGGCTGTTTCCAGGGGGACGAAGGAGTTTCGAACAGGACAGGACCCCCCTTACTCACTGGGGTGAAACATCCTTTGGATGTTTCAGAGAGAAGGGGGATTCCCTTTAAAAAACCCGTCCTGCCAAGGAACCCCCGGGAAAAATGTCAATTTCTCTCCCTCACTGGGGTGAAACAGTCTGTGGCCCGGGCTGTTTTCAGGGGGTGAAAAAACTGACGGAACGGTGCAGGCCCCCCCTTTTCTCAATGAGGTGAAACAACCTTTGGCGTTTCAGAGAAAAAGGGTTCACTTTAAAAAAGGGAAAAGGTCCCCCCGAGGACGGAGGGGAACTGCGGAAAAAGTAAAAGAGCCCCCTTCCCCCACTGAGGGGGGGAGCAAAATTTTCCCATCAATGAGTCCTTAGGTGAAGGACCCCCTCGGGGATCCCCCCAAGGTTGAAACCTACCCACTTTTTTTGCCGTGTGTGGCCCCTTGGAGCGGGGGAACGGGATCCTGGAGGTTGAGCATCCGTGCACGAGTACGCCCTGGGGCAGCAAACCCCTTTTTTGTCCTCTATTCGGGCAAGACGGCCCTGATCCAGGCCCGGTCAGGTCAATCGGCTGGTCCCCCTCGGAGGCTGGGCAAGCATCTGCTGCCATTGGTACCCACCCGTCCGTGCGTCCCAGTGAATGGGCTTTTTGGCTGCGTATATCCACTCATCCCCCTGTTCTTTTTAACATTCGTTTCTAGCACTCAGTTTCCCCCTTGTTGGGACTCCGTGGTGGGTGGGGCGTGAGTGGTAAGCCTCCCAAGTTATGGAAAATCAAAAAAAAAATCCCCCCCGAAAACCCTTACTGTTGACGCCCTGCAACCCCAACCCCGGGCGCCCCCCCTAAACCCTTCGGCCCCGGGTGGCAAAAAAACCCCGAGCCAGGATACACTGTCATCCCTCTGCCAAGATGGCGGACAGACAAAATAAAATGTCAAACAGTCTGCCCACCAGTTTGTCCAACAATGGACCTGTGCTGGCCCCTCCGGCCCAGCCCCAGACCGGGAAGGCCTCTGAGCCCCCCTCAACACCCCACTGACTGAACAGGAGACCCTGAACCACCCCCAAACAGCTGGTCCCCCCCACAGCAACCCCCAAAGCCGAAAGGGCGGACCAAAACGGCCGACCGGAACCGATCTGATGGCGAGTCTGACCCCCAAAGCGTTTCCCCATTTTAAGGCCCCCGTCAAACCCGAAGGTTCGAAAATGCCTCCCAAAATTCAGGGCTTTGAAACCCGCAAAATCCGCTGTCGACCCGGGGTTGCGCGAGATCAGGGCTGACATCATGCCCAAAACACCCCCTTTGTTTCCTGCGGAAAAAAAGGGAGTTTAAAAGATGGGGGGAAAGTGACCTCTTGCCCAAACCCTGAGGAAAAGAGGTCAGATGGTCTCCTTGGCTTCTCATCTCATACGATGTGGGGGGTGTAATCACCCCCACGGGTCTTTGAGGTTTCCCGTTGTCGAAGGGGAAGACTCCAAACCAGGAAATTCCGGGTGACCATGAAAGGTACCCCAAGTCTACCCTTGATCGGGGTAACTGGGGTACCTATCCCTCGTACTTATTGCCTGAACCACTCGGTGTTTCAAGTGCCAAAAGTACGGACCCACCAGGCTAACTGACACCCAAAGCCAAAATGTGGTGTCTGTAGAAAGGCACCAACCCCGAGGTGTGCAAAAAAGCATATAAAGAAGAAAAGAAGGACACAACACCCAAAGTCCTAACGGGCCTACAACCAACGACTTGCTCACATCAGAGAAAGGGCACCCGGACCCGAAACTCAGACGTTTCTTTTCTCTAGGAACTAAGAGATGCATATAAGCCATTTGCAACCAGCCCCAGCTCTGATGGACTCGTCCCCCCCCCATTTTCCCACCGGGGACTGGTAGGGAGCTTGCTTTCCTGAACTCATAAACATCCGGGGAAATTTCCCACTCGACCCCAAAAGGCTGGAAAGGGTACCATAGTTCCCTCCCTAAACCAAGGAACCGGGGAAGTCCGGCCCCATCTTTTCCCCTCAGCTTCTGGCCAAGCTGCCGAGAGGATGGTACTAACCGGCTCCGAGGGAAAAGGGGCCCCCCACACGAACACCCCCAGGGGTTCACCAGGGATACACAGCGCCAGCATAGCCACGCTCTTGAGCACAATAAACACGGGCACATCTGTGGTAGATTCCTTGCCGGGAAACTTTCGAATTGAAATCGTCTTCCCATTCAGGAGAGCCTATCCAAAAGGAATCATTGGATAGTACTATTTTGGAATAAACGCCAAGTCAAATTCCGGTCACCTATCACAGCACATGCCCTAAAAAAAGGGAAGCCACAGGGGGGGGTTTCTAGCCCAGCCTTTTTAAAATTTTAAAAGTCCTTATCCTAAACATAACCTCCCATGGGGTGCAAGATCATCCCTATCGACATCTCGCTATCATCTCCACGGGACCATACCCCTAAAAAAAACCCCGCTTGTTGCCCTGGTACCCGGGGAGTGTTTCAGGACGGGACTAAAGACTCTGCACCAAAATCCAAAGCCTGGCCTGAGACAAGATTTAAAGGCCAAGTCTAAAATCCAGGAATGGATTTGGAGGGGTTTTCAGGACTCCCTCTACCTTGGGGAAAAGAAAACCCGGGACCCTCCTTCTAGAAGGGGGTTCCATCCTCGAAATCAAGACTGCCACATAAAGCAATGATGGAAGACGCATGGGGGCCAGACACGGGAGCAGTCCAAAAGAAGCCCCGGGGCCATTCGGGGGCCCCAAGGTGGTCGGGGGTCCTCAGCCTCCTAGTGGAGAAAACCCTTTCCCCCCTTGGCCTCTAAATCGTCTAATGGCCGCACAATTTTTACAAAGGTCATCCGGGCTCCCAGGAAAAAACCCTAAGACATAAATAGTCAGACCCTGAACAAGTAACGACTGTTTGCAAAAACTCCTGGCTGCCCTCCCCAACCAGGGTGTTAATAGCCATCACTCAAAAAACCGTTCTTGCCAGGGGCATGGACTCCCCCCACCCTGATTTTTGTCGAAGCTCCGCCGTGGGCAAAAACCCGATAGAGTTCCAGTCATGAGACTGGCAACCAAAAGAATGAATTGTACCCTAGCCTAAAGGCTAGGGTACAATTTCTTGCAACCATCATCCAGGTCATTGCAACCTCACTCCTCCGATAGCAAACATACTACACGGTGGGTCATCGATCCCTTGACCCACACGCAGGCACCGCTTCGCAGCAAGGGTGCACAAAATACATGAGGGTAACAGAACGCCTCCTCGCTACAGGCAAGGTAGTTCTATTGGAGCACTGAGCCGCGCGTCCTGAGGGAAGGCACGTTGGGCATCATACAACTCCAAAGGAGCCATCGACTGCTTTAGCAGCGCTCACCCACTGACAATTTTACCTTTTGAAACCATCCCACCTGGCACAGAGATTTTTTGCCAGGGGAAAAAATTATCATAAACTGGGGTTTCCCCCCACATGGGATCAGAGGGAATGTGCTTGCTGATAGACTAGCCAAGTTGGCAGGGGTTTCCCCCTACCAATAATACATCAAACCGAAATTACTTAAAAATGTACGGGATGGGAACCCCTTCCTCCCGCAGCTTCACAAGAGGGAAAAGAGATCCTCCCCCTCGGCCACTGGTCTCAAAACCCACCCGGGTTATGAAAACCCCTGGGACCCCTGAAAAAACAACAGAGGTACCGAGTTCATTCTGCACAAAATGCGCCTAGTTTACCATTTTCATCAGATCTACAAAAAATAGAAGTGAAGAGAGGTGTTGCATGCATTGCGGGGGCCGAACGCCACACTTGTACATTTTTGGAATTGTGTCACGCAATTCCTGAGACAAGGCCCCCAGAAAACCCGCCCTCCTCTGGTAAAAAGATTATGCGAATGCTTACACGCGGCTACAGGGCGCCTGCTGGGAAAACCACCGCCACGGTAAGCACCATGTCAGAGAATCAAATGCGCCAAAAAAGCTGCACAGGCCGGCCTAAATGAAAAGGCCCGGGGGAAGCCAATTCGCAAATCTCAAACAAAAACAACCCTATTCCATTTCCGCCTCCATCCCTTCTGTGTCTACGGCATTTCCAGCGGGGGCGTGTCTCCTGAGATCTGACCCACACAGCTTTGTGGTTTCCCGCTGTATAATAAAGCACTGTAGTTTTTTTTACTCTGTAATCCCACACCGTGGTTTATAATTCTGAAATAAGCCAAACCCGTGTTTTTTTTCTCTGTAATAAACCCCACCGGGGTTTTTGCTCTGTAAAAAAACCAACGCCGTGTTTGTTTTTTTCTCTGTAAAACCCCCCCGCCGGTTTTTTTGCTCTGTAATAAACACAACACCATGGGGTTTTTGCTCTGTAAAAAACCAACACGGGGTTTTTGCCTGTAAAAAAACCAACCTGTGGTCGTTTTTTTTTCTTATAAAGCAAAACCTGGGTTTTTTTCTCTTAATAAAAACCCAAAACTGTGGGTTTTTTCTCTGTTAAACATAACATGTGGGTTTTTTTCTCTAATAAACACAAAACTGGGTTTTTTTTTCCCTTTTAAACACAACACTGTGGGTCTTTTTTGCTCTTAAAAACAACACGTGGGTTTTTTTGCTCTGTATAAACAAATACCGTGGGTTTTGCTTTTTAAAAACGACACCGTAGGTTTTTTGCCTGTAATAAACCCAACACCCTGGGTTTTTTTTTTCCTCAAAAACACGACACCGGGGGTTTTCAAATCCATAAAAAACACAACACCGTGGGGGTTTTTAATCTTAATAAAAAAACACCTGCGTTGTTTTTGCTTTGCAATAAACCCAACACCTTGGGGTTTTATCCATTTTAAAAACCTGTGGGTTTTTTAACTCCCTATAACACAACCCGGGGGGTTTTATTTATTATAAACACACCACCGTGGGGTTTTTTAAACCCAATCACCCCGGATTTTGTTCTTCCCCTTTTAGGGGTTTTTTGAATTTTTTTACTACAGTGGGTCCCCATGTCTTCCTCCAAGGGGTCTATCAGTGGCCCTACTGACTGCTTGATTTCCCCATTCCCTTTAAATTTGGGGGGAAAAAGCTTTTTCCTTTTAATCAATTGTATCAAACTGTTATTATTGTTATTTGTTATTTATTAAAGTATTATTAAAAATTTTTTAACATTTAAAACAATTAAGAATGCAAAAGATCCTTTCCAAAAACCAAGGAAAAGGGGAACAGTGAGAAAAATGGGCTTGTGACCCCTTGATACTAAGCACTTGTAAGCCATCATGTGGAAAACAAAAAAATAAACCTTGTTACGTGGGCATGGCTTATTCTTCCAATGTCCGATTGGGGAATCCTTATAAAAACAAAACCGTGGGTTTTTTATCCATTTAAAACCCCCACCGTGGTTTTATCCAATATAAAAACCCAAAACCGTGGGTTTTTTTCCTTAAAAAAAAACCGTGGGGTTTTTAATCCTTAAAAACACAACCGTGGGTTTTTCCTTATAAATACAATACGTGGGTTTTTTTTTCCATTATAAACCAACACGTGGTTTTTAATCCTTATCCACAACACCGTGGGTTTTTATCCTTATAAACACAAAACTGGGTTTTTATCCTTTAAAAAAACAACACTGGGTTTTTTTTTTCCCTTTTTAAACACAAAACGTGGTTTTTTTTTCCTTATAAAAACCCAAAACCGTGTTTTTAAATTGCAAACATGCGCCCGGGTATGGTATTTGGACTCTGCAAACATGAGCCCGGGGGGGGGGTATTTGACTCTGCAAGCATGTAGCCACCGTGGGGTTTTGACTGGGGATTGCAGGGTCCTCGTCCCATGCAGTTTCCCCGGGGCCCCTTTCCGCCCTCCGTCGCCCACAGGGGTGTACCCCCCCTCGGCTCCATGTTCGTCTCTTGGGAATTACACCCTTTTTCGTTTTACGTGGCCCGGGGCCGTCGAACCCTGTGATTGCCACTGGGGGGTTTGGGGGGTGATATCCGCTAGCACCCCTTAAGGTTTATTTTTAGCGGTCAAACCGTGGATTAATCATAAATTTTAAAATCCACAATATACAAACCACTAAATAACAATGTATATTAATTATATAATAAAAAAACCCACAAACATTGGTCCCTATGCATTGCGGGAAAAGTCAGAATATCAACTAAAGATCTATTCAGGTGTTATGGGGGTCTTGATGGGACAGAGTTCCCCTCGAAATTTCCCCCCACACTTTAAAAATTTCACAGCTACAGCGCAAATAACTTCTCTTCATATGTTTTTTTGCTTATTAGTCCCCGATCTCACTATCTCCCCAAAATCGATTACAGAAAACGCATCCTCCATGGGACGACCCTTCGCACAAAATTTTGTTACAGGTCACTCTTACGGTGTCAGACCATGTGCTGACCCAGTGGTACTCCTGAGGTATATATATATACAATTTTACCTATAACACACACACACACACACACACACACACACACCACCCCACACACACACACACCCACATATATATATATATATATATTATATATTATATTATAATTAATATATTTTTATATATATTATATTATATATATATTTTTTATATATATATAATTTTATATATATAATATATATATATATATATATATATAAAATATATAATATATTTTTATGTTGTAATTTAAATATAAAAGAAAAAAAAAAATATATATATATATTACATATATTTATATAAAATATATAATTTAAAATATATATATATAATATATATATATTATATATATACAATATACCTATACACACCACCAACACAACACACACACACACACACACCCACAACCCACACCCCAAAAAACCCCACAACACCACACAATATATATATATAATTTTAATATATATTATAATAATATAGTATATATTAATATATATATATATATTATATATAATATACAATGTGTTAATATAAAATAAATGAAAAAAAAAAAAAAAAAAAAATATTTTTTATATATATTATATATATATAATATATTAATTATATTATATATTATATATATAATATATTATAATATTAAAACACACACACACATATATACACACTATATACATGTTTTAAAAATATATTGAAATACATATAAAATGTTTATATTATATATTATTAAAAAATATAATATTATATTATGTATATATATATATTTATAACACCCCCCCACCACCAAACCCCCCCCCCCCACCCCCCCACACAAACACACACACACACACCACCACAACAACACCACACCCCAACAAACACAAAAAACAAAAAACACAACACAAAACACCCCCCACACAAAGACAACACACACCACCCCCACCAAAAACACCAACACACCCCCCCACACCACACACACACACACGCGCCCAACACACACACCACACCCACACACACACACACACACACATAATATATATAATATATAATAATATATATATATATATAATTATATGTGTTTAATATTTTAAAATATATATATTTTATATATTATTATAATATTTAAATATATAGATCCCCAAAACAAATATATATATAAAACATATTTTTTATCATATATTTTAATAATTTAAAATATAAAATTTATATATATAATATATATATATACACACATATTATATATATATATTATTATAATTATTATAATAATTATATGGTGTGTGTGTGTGTTGGTTGTTGTGTGTGTGTTTGTGCGCGTGTGTGTGTGGTGTGGTGTTGGGGTGTTGTGGTGTGTGTGTGTGTGTGTGTGGTGTGTTTTTGGGTGTGTTTTTGTTGGGGGGTGGGGTGGGGGTGTGTGTGTGTGGGTGGGGTGTGTATAATTTATATATATATAATATATATATAATAATATATTTTTTATAATATATTTCTTAAACATTTTTTATGTATTTCATTTGTATATAACATTATTATGTGTTATATATGTGTGTGTGGTGTATATAATATATTATATATTATATATATATAATATATATATATATATATTATGTATATATATATACAATATATATATATTTTTTTTTTTTTTTTTTTTTTTCATTTATTTTATATATACACACTATGTTTGTAATATATATTATATTATATATATATATATATATATACATATATATATTAAAATATATAATTATATATATAAAATATTATATTGTTTGTGGTGTGTGTGTGTGGTTGTGTGTGTGGGTGTGGTGTGTGGGTGGGGTGTGTGTGTGTTGTGGTATGGGATATATTATTATATATATAATTATATATATATATTATTTTATATATATATATTTTATATATAAAAATTTTTTATATAATATAAAATATTTTTTTTTTCTTTTTTTAACTATACACCACTATATATATTTATATATATATATTTTAAAAATAATATAAAAAAAAAATATATATAATATATATATATTAATATAAAATTATATAATATAATTTTATATAACATATATATATATATATATTATAATATATAAAATTTATTTTATATATAAAATTTTGTGTGTGGTGTGTGTGTGTGTGTGTGGTGTTGGGGTGTGGTGGTGTTGTGTGTGTTTTTATGGTTTATGTATAATATATCCTCAGTGATACCACTGGTTCACACATGGCTGTACCCGTAAGACTGACCTGTCACAAATGTTTGGCGAAAGGGCGTGCCAAGATTATGGGGGCTCTTCATTAAACGATGTTGGGGGAAAAGTGAGATCGCGACCTAAAAATGCTACATATGAAGTAAATGTTACTTACGCGTGCCTGTGATATTTAAAGTGTGGGGCAATTCGAGGGGGCCTCTGTGCCCTCAAGACGCCCATAACACTCTGGGAAACAGATCGTTTAAATTGATATTCTGACTGTTCCCCCAAGATATTTATCCCTGTTTGTAGGTTTTTATTATATAAACTAATATACATTGTTTTTAGTGGTTTTTATATTGTGTGCCCCCCTTTTTTACAATCCTTAAAAGATTCT
>NW_023641927.1:5000-10200 GCF_015228065.2 Penaeus monodon
CACGGGGAAAAGCCCAAATTTTTACCGCCAGTACAGCGTTTGTGAGTTAAAAGGGGCTTAGAGAAGGAAAAAAGGAAAAATTTGATATAAAAATGCGAAGTTTAAAGGTTTCGAGCCATTAGGGACTAAAGGTCGTTTATAACAGCAGAAAAATGGGAGATTTGGAAAAACCCGGGCGTCAGAGTAAATTTATAGTACAATGAGGAGTTTTAGGAAGATGAAAAAAATAGGAAAAAATCATCCCCCTTTCGCACACACAACATTGTGTGTGTGTGTTGGTGTGTTTTTGGGGTTTTGTGTGGGGATATGTGTAATATTTTATATTATATAAAATTATATAATATATAATTTATATAAATATATAATATATATTAAAATATGTTATATATATATATTATATTTTTAAAAAATATATAATTTATATATTTAAAAATTTATATAGTATTTTTAATTAAAATAAAATATATATATATATTAATATATATGTGTGGTGTGGGGTTGGGGGTGGGTGTGTGGGTGTTGTGGGGTGGGGTGTGGGTTGGGGTTTTTAAGTGTGTGTGTTGGTTTTGTTTGTCGGTGGGGGTTGTGTGTGTGTGTGTGGGGTGTTGGGGTGTGTGTGTGGGGGGTTGTTGTGTGTGGGGGTGTGTGTTTTTGGTGTGTGTGTGTGGTTTGGGGTGGGGTTTCAATGTTAAATATTATTAAGATAAATTTAATTTTCATATAATCTTTATATTATATAATATATAATTTTATTTTATATGGGATTATATATAATTTTAATTATTATATATATATATTAAAAAATATTAGTTATATTATATTTCATTATTATGTTTAATTTTAAAAATAATTTGAATTAAAATTTTTATTTTTACATTCCCCCCCATTTATATCATTAATGGTTTTTTAAATATATAAAATATTATATATATATAAAATAAAATTTTATAATTATATATTTTATGTTGTGGGGGTGTGTGTGTGTTTTGTTTTGTGTGTGTGTGGGGTGTGGGGTGTGTGGGGTGTGTGGCGTGGGGTGTGTGTATGTGTGTCAGTTGTGTGTTGTGTGTGTTTGTGTGTGTGTGTGGTGGGTGTGTGTGGGCTGTGTGTTTTCTGTGTGTGGTGTGTGTGTATGTTGTGTGTTTTGGGGAATATGTACCCCACACACAACCCCAAAACACCACACACAAAACCCCAACCCACAACACAAACAGATTTTAAAATAAAAATATATATATATTATAAATTATTATATATATAAATAAATATATATATATATTTTATATATGTTATATATATATATTTATATATATTATATATAATATATATATATATATATTATATAAAATATTTATATATAAAATTTTGGGTTTCGTTTTCGGGTTTTTGAATTTATGCGGGGAAAAATAATAATATAAGCAGAGCAAAAGGGGGTTTTTTTTTTTTGGCCCCTCCGCCAAACCCCCCCCCCTCCTCCAACCCCCCCCCCATTTCCCCCCCCCTCCTTCAAATCCCTCCCCCCCCTCCCTTCCCCCTCCCTTTCCTCAAACCCCTTCCTCCCTCCCCCTCCACCTCCACCCTTTCCCCCTCCTTTTCCCCCTCCTCCTCCCCTTCGTCCTCCCTCCCCCTCCTCCCCCCCTCCTCCTCCCCCCCTCCTTCCCTTTCCCCCCCCCCCCCCCCCCTCCCCCCCTCCACCTCCTCCCTTCCCCCTCCCCCCCCCCCCCCCCCTCCTCCCCCTCCTCCTCCTTTCCCCTCCTCCTCCTCCCCCCCCCCCTCCTCCCCCCCCTCCCCTCCTCCTCTTCCTCTCCCCCTCCCCTTCACCCCCCTCCCCAAAACCCCTTCCCAAACCCCTCCTTTTCTCCTCCCTTTTTTTCCAACCCCCCACCCCCAAACCCCCCTCCTTACGTCCCCCTCCATCCCACCCCACCCTTTTCCAAAACCCCCACCCCCTCCTCCATCTCCATCTCCTCCCCCTTCCCCCTTTCCCCCTCCTCCTTCCCCCTCCTCCTCCTTCCCCCATCCTCAGCCCCCACCTCCTCCAAACCCCCCCCCCCCACCTCCCCCCCCCCCCCCTCTCCACCCCCACCCCCAACACCCCAGGGGCTCCTTTTTCTCGCGGTGAAGTATGACTTTGAAACGTTTCTTCAAAACCCCCAATTACAAGTTTGTTTTTCCCTGCAGAAAGTCCCGAATGGCTGTGGCGGTCACATAAAAAGACGCTTTCCAAACGGTTTTTTTCTTTTTTTTTGTTTTTTAATTTAATTTTTTTAATTTGTTTGTGTTAGACGCACAGGGAAAGAAAAATACTTTTATATAGAACACATATCAGAAAATGTATACATACACGCGGTGTTGGTTTGTGTGTGTGTAATTTAAAATAAAATTTATTAATATATAAAAAAATAAAATAAAATTAATAAAAAAATTTATATAAAAAAATTTTTAAATAAATAAAAATAAAAAAATAAAAATTTATAAAAAATATGAAAAATTTTTTAATAAAATTAAAAAAATTATATATATAAAATAAATTAATATATAATAAAAAATCGGGAGGGGAGGGGGCTAACGCCGACGGGGGCGCAGGCGGCAAGCCTCCAGCAAAGGGGAGTTCCAGGGGGCCTTCCAGGGGCCCCCAGGCCCATCTCTAGCTCCCTCGCGAAAAAATGATCGAGCTCCCAAGCCATGACTCTAGACGCCCCGCGGGCGGTTCCCGGATTTTAAAGAAAAGGCCCATCCGGTTTACGGTGTAACCGCGGTTGCACCTGGCCCTGCAAAACGGTACCCCATGATCCGGGGAAGAGCGTACAAAAGGCATGTAGGAATGTGTTTGGTTTTTCATAGGTACCGGACTCTCAATGCTTTTGTTGATCGAGTTATAACCCCTGCTGCCAGAAACCCGTCCATGATTCCGGGTTGACACCCCAAGCATGGATCGCTCCCAAGGTATGTCCTCTCTGGTCTTCAAGCCTCACCAAAGCATTTTCTGCAAGACTCAACTGATACGTAGGATACGTTTTGGGGCTTGCAGGAGTGCCCCCAGACACTCTGGGCTAGTAGGTGGCCAGACCTTTTCAGAAAAGGGGGGCAAAAACTTTCCGGGTTTGTACTAAGCAGTGTGGTCCCACGGTATTTTGCTAAGCCCCACGTCCCCTTCCCCCCTTCTGAGAAGGAGGGCCACGCCTCTTAACAGGCAGGGGAAAAAACCAGACGCCAGAGGGCCAATAAGATCATATGCAAACCTTGCCATGGTCCCCCCCCAGCTTGGCAGTTCAGCAGGGATTCCATATCCGTAGCTTCCCACCCTTCAATAGAGTTTGGTTTCCCTTTAATCTTAGAGTAAAAGGTTCTTGATGAGGGGGGCTGGTAAGGATTTGAAATCCTTGCATCCAGACGACTGCTGAGGGTCTACTTTTTATAGCCCACAAAACCGAGCACAAGTTTACAAACCCCAACAGATCGGGAGACTGTCCACCCACTGAGCGGTGCAAGTATCTGCGAGGGGAAGGCTTAGAGGCAGGTATATCATTTACTAAAAAAACACTTTTTAACGCCTCAGCAAGATTTGACGAATGTTTATTGTCCCCTTTTCAGCAGTGTCCCCAAACTCGCGCACCAAGGAAAAGGGGCAAAAACCCCGATTGCCATTCAGTTTAGCCCCCCCCAAAAAAACACATCCCGTGCCGCAAGTCTCCCAGTGAGATGAAATTCTGCCTACAAGAGGTTTTGCCTTTAAAAAACCAAGCAAGTCAAGTTTTTCGAGTTGTGAAAGATCAGAGATGCCGTGGGAACCCGGGCCCCATCCCCCCTTCCCCGATCAGTCAAGTGAAACCTCTGGGTGGCCCCTGGAGAATTTTTAAAATGTCCCCCTTTAAAGGGAGCCAAAGGTTTATGTCAGTGCCCAGAACTCGGGACTCTGGTAAACCCGCGGTTTGGAGGTCCTCAGGGAGGTGCAAAAATGTGGGGGGTCTCAGTTGCATATTATATAAAATATAATTATAATAATATATAATAATTTATATATATTAATAATTTTTATATAAAAAAATTATATAATAATTTGTATGTAAGTAGTATTATATTAATATTATATATATATAATATATATAATAAATATATATATATTTTATATATTTAAAAATAATATAATAACAAATAATTTTAATAAAAAATATATTATTATATAATATATATATATATTTAATATATAATATATATAAATATTGTGTGGTGTGTGTGTTTTGTGTTGTGTGTGGTGTGTGGTGGGGTGGTGTGTGTGGGGTGTGTGTGTATGTTGTTGTATGTGGTGTGTCTGTGTGTTGTGTGTCTGTGTGTGTGCAATGATGTGTAACATAGTTTGGAAATTAAAATATACACTATAAACATATATAATCCCCATATATACATAAAATATAACTACATGTATACATATATATAAATATATTTAGCATTTTTGTACAATATATATATATAAAATATTAAAAATATATATATATATATATTATATATTATAATATAATAATAATAATATATAATATTTTGTGTGTTTTTGTGGTGGTGTTGTGTGGGTGTGTAGTCTTGTGGGTGTGTGTGTGGGTGGGTGTTTTGTGTGTGTGGTTTGTGTTGTGTGGGGTGTGTGTGGTGTTGGTGGGTTTGTGTGTGTGTGTGTTGTGTGTGTGTGTGGTGTGCATATGTTGTGCATCATACGTGTGTATGTATTTAAAACCCAATATAACATATATACATAAAATAAAAAACATATGATATTAAATGTATACATACATGTATCTTTGTTTATTTTTTATTCATTTATTTATTTATTTATTTATTTATTTATTTTTTTATTTTATTTTTTTTTTATTATTTATTTATTTTTTATATGTGTGTGTGTGGTGTCGTTTGGTATGTGTGAGGTGTATAATGTATATTAAATAATAAATTTTATATATTAAAAATTTTAAAATATAAAGATTAATAAATAATATATATTTGGTGTGTGTGGTGTGGTTTTGGTGTTTTTTGGGGTGTGTTGGGTTGTGGTTGGGTTTTTGGTGTGTTTGGGGTTTTTTTTGAATTTAAAAAAAAGGGGGGGGGGGGAGGGGAAAAAAAAAAGGGTGTGTGTAATTTTAATACAAACCAAAACCCCCCAAAAATTCCCCGGAGGGAATTTAGGAATTTTGAAAAGGGAACCCCAAAAAAA
>NW_023641928.1:0-10199 GCF_015228065.2 Penaeus monodon
AATATATAATAATAAAATATAATAAATAATAATGCAAATGATGATGATGATGATGATGATGATGATGATTATGATGATGATGATGATGATGATGTAGATGATGATGATGGTGATGATGATGATGATGATGATGATGATGATGATGATCATCATCATCATCATCATCATCATCATCATCATCATCATCATCATCATCATCATCATCATCATCATCATCATTATGATAATAATAATAATAATAATAATAATGATAATAATAATAATAATGATAATAATGATAATAAAATAATAATAATAATAATAATTAGTATAATTGTAATAATAAGTATTATTGTAATACTGATAACAATAATGATGATGATATCAATAATCATAGCAACAACAACAATAACAGTAACAGTAATAATAAGAAGAATGATAATTATAATACTATTAGGAAAGGTGATAATAGTGATAATGACAATCGTCTCAATAATGATAATACTAATGATTAGGAACACAAAATTATGTTCATTGTTATTGTTATACCATAATGATCTTTACAACTTTTGATAGCCTCGACACAACAATAACGCTTCATAACAACAATAACAAAAAACAGTAATAAAAAATAACAAGAAGGATCCACGCGTTGACTTTGCGTGTCAAAATACAATCAGGGTCATCGTACACGTGGTTTTTTTATGGGGAAAATCTCGTGATGGAGGGAGATCACAGGCCAGTCTGTTTCTATTTATAAGTGTATGTCGACGTGTGCAAGCACGCGGACATGGGGAGTTCCAGTTTTGGGGGTTGTTATCTGTTTTATTTTTATTTTACATGCATTCTTTTTTTTTTTTTTTTTTTTTTTTTTTTTACTGCCCTTTGAAAATGCTGAAATATTTTCGAATGTGCTTCTCCGAATGATTCTTATTGTTTTCTTGCTATGTTTCTCTGCATCTTCTAATTCAGAACAATTTAGTAAAATTCATAACTGCACATGCACGATCATACCATTTTTCACAACTGAATTTTCATGATTGCACCCTATTACCTTCATTGAAGTAACTGGTCAGTAGGAAGTCAAACATACCATTTACTTTTGAAAGTTGATAGTTCCAATACTTTCTGAATAGGTAAATAAATTTAACACTTTACATTAGTTACAACCAAGAAAATTTCCGTTATATCTGGTAAATCTTTGAATGCCTGCTGCATTCATATTATTCATATGAAATAATTATTATTCATATCGTTATCGTTATTATTGATATGAAATCAGTGCAAGTGCACACACCAATCTGAGTTCAAGGGTTCGAGTCACCGGCTGGCGCGTTGTTCCCTTGAAACTTCACTTCGATTGCCTACCTAGCCACTGGGTGGCCAAGCCAGCCTAAGTCAGTGCTGGTCCCAAGCCCGGATAAAATAGAGAGAATGATTACCTAAAAGGTAATACCACACTCTCCGTGGAAAGGAACTGGGGACCCTACCACGTACTCACTCCAAGAGCATCACAACATGAAAACTACAATTAATATCATGCTGTGACCACGGCGGCTCAAACATGAACCTACTGTAAAAAAAAAAAAAAAAAAAAAAAAAAAAAAAAAAATATATATTTTATATATAAAATATATATTATATATAATATATATTTTATAATATATATGTATATATAGGCCGCGGTGGCCGAGGCGGTGAGAGCATCGGACTCAAGACTGCCATGACGGCAATCTGAGTTCGGGGGTTCGAGTCACCGACCGACGCGTTTTCCCTTTGGGGGCAAGGAACTTCACCTCGATTGCCTACCTACCACTGGGTGGGTAAGCCAGCCCAAGTCAATGCCGGTCCCAACCGGGTAAATAGAGGTGGTGACTCGATAAAAACACCGGGGAAGGCAACGGCAAGCCACCGCTTTAATTGCCTAGAAAATCAGGGAAATCCATGATCGCCAACGTCCTTGTGGGATAGGGCACTTAAAAAAAAAAAGAAAAAAAAATCATATATGTGTAATTATGGTGGAAACCCACATGTTACCTAATGATCTGGCCCAAGGCACAAAATATATCAGGGAGATAGAAGGGTAGTATTAAAGGGAAAAAATTAGCAATATTCACCGGGAAAAACAGACGAGTGAGTCTTCAATTTACACCTACCCTCACTAATACGACTAACACGACCAGATCGCGATGGGCCGAGACACACCACAATCCCGCGTATCCCTCGTGGAGGTGGCGATGACAACAGAGATGCAGAAATCCCCGTCAGAAAATACCAGTTTCTGACAAAAGAAAGGAATGTTATGTCAAAATGACAAACATATGCTGTATGCAGTGCCATATGTTTGGGTGAGCTCAACAGTAGGAGTAAGAAATATCCTTTCCTGGGGAAGAAATGTGATACGGGGGCCCGATTCGTGAGAACACGGGCGCTACCCGGGGTCCTGCGGCTTTTAGATTTCGTCGGCCAGGGTGTTCTCTTGCGCTTCCTGGTCCTGAACCGACGGCCCCCCACCACTCCCCCTATCCTCCTGCAAAGGTTTCTCCCACCCACTTGCAAACGGAAGCCTCCGTCACTCTCACGAGTTAGAGTCTTACACTTCATCGTTCCTTGTAAACATGGAGGATGTTTGTCTTAAGAGGCGAGGAGCTCCAGGCAATACAGAAACTGTAGGCTTTACTCACATATTTCTGTGATTACTGGCTATTTTATTTCGTATCTTAGCCCGCATTTTCCCTGACATACTCCATGTCCCCTTTTTTTACTGCTGGCGCGTAGAATGTGAGGTTATATGGAAGATTCCGCAGAATAATATTTCCCCCACATTTTAAAAGGGAGTGAAAAGAAATCAATCATAATAATATCTTCGTGGTTTTGTGACGCACAGGTATTCGAGACATTTTTTCCTCAATTCTATTCATGTTACTTATATACGCTCATTACTGAAGCACAGATTGGAACCTCTATCAAAACCGCCTTTTCATTTCCTTCCCCGAATCACAAATGTTAAAAATGTCGCATTAGAAAACTGATTTCGAGTGTTTGCACTGTATTAAGTCTTATATCAAGGAACGTCTGGTTTCACTATGCCCCTCCTCGTTGTAGAATTTCTTTCCTGTTGCAGACATTAGTTTGATAGTCTTTTTCAAGAACGTGTACTCAAGTAATCACTCTCAAAAGGCCTATAATTCTGCTACTTTATGTATAGATTTTTTTTTTCTTTTGAATGATGTATATTGCGTATTTCATGCACCAGCTTATTTCGTATGTCTTCGTTGGCTTTTTTCAGCTAAAAAGGAAAGAAAATTGGCAAAAAAAAATCCTCACTATAAAAATTCATAACATTTGACACTACCCATATTTAGAAATATCGTAGCCCCCCCCCCCCCCAAATGTAGTTATATCATAGTTTCCTCTGAAAATCCCCCCCCCCCCCCCTCCTTTTTTTTTTAACCCTAAAAGCGATTCGGAAGGGAAGTTCATTTATGCATTCACTTATTTTTTTCACTTTTTATGGTTTGAAGCAAATGTTTGAATAAACATGATATGTTGAGAATTAAATGGGAACTCTTTGTTAAGTTTCTAAACTAATCATTATTATTATTACTGTTAGTATTATAACTATTACCCATCATTACTGGCATTATCATCGCCATTATTATCATTATTATCATCACTTTTATTATTAGGATTCTCACCATCACAACTGACATTAATTTAAATCTCGTTTGTATCTCCTTATTCAGATATAACGTAAACCATAATCATTATCATCACTATACATTCCGTCGCGTTGTTCTCTGCTTTGTATAGACGTTATTGTTTCCATTAAGCATAATGAATGTTATAACATCACTCGGCACCAGAGCCAATCTACATATTAATAAGCTATCAAAAATCCACGTGGAGAGTGGGGGTTCCACGCACCAAGATGACCGCACGTGCCATCGCTGGCGTCTCTGTTATTGTTTTTGTTTTTGTCTTTTTTTGTTCGTTCTTTGTTCTCCGTCTTTGAATGTTTATATCTGTTTTGTATTGTTTTTTTTATCTCCGGGTGTGTGTGTGGGGTGTGTGTGTGTGTTGCTGTGTGTGTGTGTGTGTGTGTGTGTGTGTGTGTGTGTGTGTGGTGTTGTTGTGTGTGTTGTGTTTTGTATCCTTTCTATAAAAATGATAAATATGCTGTTTTATAACAAATAGCAGAATGACACCACACCCAAATTTTTAAATTTACTATTTTCTCTATAATTCTCTACACTTTCCTTATGTGGGCGTATCCGAAGGGGACAGTAAGGCGACGGAAGCCAACAAGGACGCATTTATAATTCACTGAGTAAATACTCGTGCAACCCCCAGACGTCCTAACGCGGCCTTGGGTCAGACGCCGCTCAGACCCTTTTCCCTTAGAGGACGTGTCAGCTTATCCTGAAAACTTCGCCCTTTCGACTAGGCATTAGAGAGAGAAAAAGAAGAGGATATATTTTTGGTCAAACCAAGAAAACAGCATACCAGTCAAGTCACACGACTGCCAAGGACACTCAAAAAGTTAGAGAGAGAAAGAAAGAGGAAAATAAAGGGAAGAAGATACATTTCCACTTACTCTAAGAGGAATCGGATACCAGTTAAGTAACACGACTACCAAGAGAGAGAGAAAGAAGAAAAAAAAGGAAAAAAGATACACTACCAGGCAAGCAACACGACTAACAGGGACGCTCAAAATCTTTCCTTACTGACAAGAGATCGCCAAGGATGTCACCAGCAGACAGAGCACTACGCGACCTCCTCTGACGCTGACGCTGTTGGTAGTGCAGAGAGGCGACGACCTGACTTCCGCTTACCCCGCCTTCAAGAAAATACCCGACTACAAATTACCTGATGACCAGGTCCTGTCTGGAGATCACGAGACCCACAGCGTGTGAGTTTGTAGTTTGCTTCATTTATCAAAAATCGGCAAATTATAATGTACATTTTTCTCCCCTGTGAGTGATTAAAACATGTATTATTCTAAGCCATTCCAACACATATGAATACAACAAAGAAAAAAGGGTGCTTTCAAAATAAGCAATGTAAATGTTTTTTGTAGATTAAATAACGAATTAAGACATTTGACGTTTAGGACAATTCCTTTTAATTAAATTTTAAAATTTTTTTCTCTAAAAATTTTAAAGGCTTGTAAGGGGTGTTAATAGAGAAAATGAGAATGAAGATATATGATTTCCCATAAAAATCCTCCATTATTTCAATTTTTTTTCTGTAACGTACCATATCCATAATATTTTAATTATATATATATTATATAATATATAAAATATAATATATATAAAATTATATATATATTTTGGTGTGTGTGTTGTGTTTTTAGGGTGGGGGGGTTTTTTTGGTGGGGTGTGTGGTGTGTTGTGTGGTGTGTGTTGAATGGAAAAGACACTATCATGTTGATAGAAAATGGTAAAAACCCACAAGGGCCACAAACTAAAATAAATATATTTTTTTCATTTTTGGGTTTTTTTTCCCCCACACCACACCCCACACACACACACACCCACAACACACACGGGGTATTATTATATATATAAAAATATATTATATAAATATTATTATATATTAATATAAATATTAATATATTATATAAAAAATAAAATTATTTATTATATAATATATATATATATATATTATTATATATATAAAATTTTAAAACACACAACACACACACACCAAAACACACCACACACACACACACCACCAAAACACACCCCACACCCCTATAATATATATTATATATATAATAAAATATATATTATATATATATATGTATATTAAAACACACACACCCCACACACACAACACACACACACACCCACCAAAAACCCCCACACACACACACACACACCCACAAAATATAAAAATTATATATATATATATTATAAAATATAAAAGATATATAAAATAAAATTATTATATATATATTTTGGGGTGTGGTGTGTGGGGTGTGGGGTGTGGGGTGTGTGTGGTGTGTGTTTTTTGTGTAGGGAATATATGCGTATGTGGGGTTTACTTTCATAACACCCAACCCGCCCTTTAAAATTAGAGACAAAGGGGCCAAACAAACAAATCCGAACACCAACCTCCTCTCCCCTAGGGCCCCTGCAAAGGGGTCCTGCCGGGCTCGCCCGCAGTGCCAGAGTGTCCCCCGCATCCCAATTCCGCCCTGGGATTCAGGGCCTCCTTGGAAGGGTCGCCCTGGCAGTTCCAGTCCTTCTTGAGCAAGTGAAGGGCCCTCAAACACTTCTACTATGAAGGTTAAAATTTTCTAGGGGCTAAATTTTTTCCCCCCCTTTCCCTAGATTTTATGTTATTTCTTGGTGTGATTATTTTTTTTTTTAAAATCATCATTCAAAACGTTTTGTTTTTTATTCGGGTTATGGGTCATGGGATGAGAGTCGGTGACATTAAATAAGGGTAATGAAAAATTAAAATGATTTTAAATAAAAAAGGGAAAAATAAGGGATAATGATAAACCCTAATAGCAATAACAAAACGATGTAAATAATAATAATAACCCATAATGATAATTAAAAGTGCCCATCCAGGGTAATGATGAGATAGAAAACAAAAAAAATGTAATAAAAATGAAAAGTGATGAAAATAATTAATAATAAAAATAAAAATAAAAAATAATAATAATAATAAAAATAATGATGATGATGAGAATAATAAAATTAATAATAATAATAATAAAAAAATTTTAAAAATTTAAATTTTAAAAATAAAAAAAAAAAAAAATATAATAAAAAATAACAATAAAATAAAAAAAATAATAATTCCCCTTAGCAGTAATTATATAATAATAGGAGAAAATAAAATAAAAACCAACAAAAACCCAATAATAATTAAAATAATAAAAATAATAATAATAATAACGAAAAATAAAAATGAAAACATTTATAAAAACAGTAGTGGGTATATTAAAAGGTAGTGGGTAGTAGTAGTGGGTTAGCAGTAGCAGTAGTAGTAGAAATAAATAAGTGGTAAAATGATGATATAAATGAAAAAAATAATAATAATAAAAATAAAAAATAAAAAATTTAATATAATAAAAATAATAATAAAATAATAATAAAAAATAATAATAATAATAATAATGATAATAATAATAATAATTACAATAGCAGTAGTAAAATAATAATAATAATAAAAAAAAAGGGAAGAAGAAAATAACAAAAATAAAAATGAAAAATAATATGATGTGTTTAATGTTTATGTGATATGATGATGTTTAGATGATGAGGATGATGATGATATGATGATGATGTTTATGATGATGTTTGATAAAATGATACAAATTTAAAATAATAATAATAATAAAAATAATATAATATTTATTATTTTATTATTATTTTTAAATTTTATTATTACATTATTATTATTATTTTTTATAAATAAATATATTATTAAAACAAAATAACATTAAAATAATACAATGTTATAATATGAGAAAAGAATAATACTACAAAAAAAATTTAATATAATAAAAAGAAAACAACAAACAAACAAAAAAATCACCCTAAACATAATTCAACCGTCCCTTTGTCACCACAAAAATTACCCACATAAACTGTGGTAAATCATATCCCCAAAATTTCTGGGCGATTTGCTTTTTTTAAATAAAACTTTCACTAAAAGGAAACCATTCATCATTTTTTCATTAAATCACTAAAACGTTCGTTACCCCTTGTTCCTTTTCTTTTCTTTAAAATTCTTATTATTATCTTTTTTTTTTTCAGAACGAAAACCCAACAATAAAACCCAAACGACCCTGACAACGACAAAAAACAGAAATGCAAAACCAAACAGCCTTGCCCAACCAGAATTCACAACGACCACAGAGCCCGTCACGGCAAAACAGCATTCACAAGGGAAAAACAGAGACAAACCGGAAACCAGCAGCTTTCACAACGAGAAGAACAAGACAAACACGGCAAAAGCCAGTCACAACGAAAAGACAGGCCCAAACACGAAACAGCAGCAGTCACAACGCCAAGCCCAGGAACAGAGACAACAAACGGGGAAAATGGTGCGGGGACAAGGGACAGTGACGGAACGAAAAGGGCAAAGACGAAACATGTCCCAGGGACTAAACTGGGACGGGCCCGGGGAAAGGGAAAGGACAGGGATGGGGAAACGGGGCCGGGCCCGGGTCAAGATCGGGGTCAGGGTCAGAAAATCAACGGGTTTTCTTTTAAATACGTTTTTCCTAGGCTTTTTTAAAGCTTGGGGAAAAAAATTTACATGTCCTCTGTATTAGTTTTATATGGTGATAGTTAGGAATTTTACTAAAACCTGTTCAAAAAAAAAAGGGAAATTACCAAATAAAAACAATGTTGATGTAGGGAAAAAAAAACGATCAGCTAAAATAAACCTAAATTTAAAAAATTTTTAACATTTTCTCAGATTTCTGCTTATGTTCACTATTACCGTACAAAAAACCCATAAATAATCAGTGAGAAAAAAATTTTTTTTTTTTAATGAAAGTTGGTGTGTTATAATATATATTATATTTTATATAATTTATTTATATATAAATTATATATTATAATTTGGGTGTGTGTGGGGTGTGTTTGTGTGTGTGTGTGTGTGTGGTGTGTGTGTTTTGGGGTTTTGTGTGTGTGTGTGTGGTGGGTGTTTTCGGTGTGTGTGTGCCCATTTTTTTTACTATTTTCAAAAGAACTTCGGGGCCCCAATAACACTGTCTTATTTTGTGACAATTCCATTATCTACTCAAAATTCTGTCGGGGATTTTCAGTCCCGGGAATATAAATTTGCGGGGAAAATAAATTCATGTTCGTGTTTTTAAACCAAGCCCTTTTTTGTTTATCCTATGTACAAATAATTTTAAAAATGAGACTGTTTTTTTATGTATAGAAACACCCCTAAAAAAAATCTTGATGTTATTCCTCTTTAACAAAAAAATTTTGTTTTTGTATATTTCCGACCTATGTTACAAAACCCGATATGGGAACCCGTAAATTGCCAAACGCGAAAAACTGCTTTTGGTTAAAAAAAAGGGGGGAAAAAAACTTTTTTTTACAAGAATTTTATGCATGTATATATTTTTTTTGTTTGTCATAGCCTCCTTTCCAAAGCATTTCCCATGTACCTCTTTAGTCCCTTTCCCCTGCAATGATGTTTTTTCCATCCTTTTTACTCGTCTGCGTCCTACCCTTCCTCCCGCTTTTTTTTCCCTCCTTCAATGGCAGTCAGAAACCCAAAATCGCCCCTTCTCTTCCCAAAGTCCATATTTCCTGTCTTTCGCATCTTCACTTCATTTAAACATACCCCGTTTTTTCTTCCCTAAATCCAACCCGTTCTCTAACCACCCATTGGTCTTTTTCTCTGTCCATTTTAAAAATTTTCCCCTCGTCTCCAAAGCCACATCCCCAAAAACATTTGTCATTCTTTCCTTTCCCGTTTTCTTTATGGGCCATGTTTCGCATGCCTACACTCCATACAGTGTTTTGGGTTACCTCCCTTAAGTTTTGGGGGCCCACTCTTTAGACTTCCACACGTCATCCATGTTTTTTTTTGTTACTGACTTAGCTTTTTCCAAATTCCCTTTTCTTTATTCATTTTCCCCTGTACCCTTATCAGTGACATACGACCCCCAAAATTTTACTTTTTTCACATTTTTTATTTTTTTCTCCTTTTAACCCACTCCCTCCCCATGTATTTTTTTTTCTTTCTTTCTCCTCTTTTTTTTTTTTCGTTTTTCTCCGACCAACCAAAAGGGGTTTTCCTTTTCCATAGTTTAAAAAAAATGGGCCCCAACGAAATTAACGATGTTTTTTTTATAAGAAAACCCCTTTAATATATATTTTTTTTTCTTTCTTTTTTTCTTTTTTTTTTTTCTTTTTTTTTTTTTTCCTTTTTTTTTTCCGTATTGCTTTTAAAAAAAGAAAATTTCAAAATTTTTATGGTTTTTCGAAAAACTGAGAAAATTTTAAGACATTTATTGCTCTTTTTAGGGTTAAACCTCCCACCTATTCGATTTCTAAAATTTTTTTTAAAACCCTTTTATAATTCCTTTTACAATAATTCTGTAATCCTTTTTACTAATTTCTTACCTTTCTCTAACTGGGAAAATTAATTTCTTTTATACTGAAATGGCATATTGATTTTTGGAAAATAAGAATTGAAAGCGGTTTAAAATAAAAATTTCCGTTTCC
>NW_023641929.1:0-2500 GCF_015228065.2 Penaeus monodon
AAAAGTTGAAAAAAAGTTTACTAAATGAAAGACTGATAAAGGGGAGGAATAAAAACCCAGAAACGGGGAAAAGCCGGCCCTATATACGAGGGAAGCCAAGACGTGTTGCTGCTTAAGGGAAAGGGGGATATCTTGTTACTAATATCATGTCTCTAATAATGATCAATAAGGTTTTTTTTCTTTTGGAAAACACATTTTTATCAAAATTTTAAACATTTATAATCACACACACACCACCAACACACAACACACACACACACCACCAAAAACACACACAACACACGCACACACAAACACACACCACACAACACACACACACACACACACCACAATTAATATATATATAATATATATATAAAATATAAAATTTATAATGTATATATAATATATTATATTTTTATATTATATATATAATATATATATATATAATATATATATGTTATCCAACATCTGTAATTTAACATTCCCATATCATGTATATATACACCTGTAATATAATATAACATATGTAAACACACAAAAAACACACACACACACCACACGTCTATAGAGGTATGTATTGTAGTATTATATCACTCCCATACACACACCAAAAAACCCACACACATACACACCACCCACACACCACACACAACACACACACACACACCCGCACACACACACACACACCACACATATAATATATATATATATATATTAATATTATATAATATATTATATATATATTCATACAGACATTAAAAAAAAAAAAAAATTACATACAAAATATATTCATATTATACTAAAAATATATATATATTATATATATTTTATATATTATATTATATTTTATATAAAATATAAAAATTTTATTATGTATATATATATATAAAATATATATATATATATATATATATTATATAATATTATATATATATATTAATATAATTATATTAAAATATTAAAAAAAATTTTAATATTAATTTTATTATATTATAATTTTAAAATTAATATATTAATAAAAATTTTTATTTTTATATACTTTTTTTATATCTATTAATTAAAAATCTACATACTTTTATTATTATATTAATTTATAATATATATATATATATATATATAATATATATTTTATATAAGGGGCTTTTGGGGGTGTGTTGGTGTGGTCTAAATATCAGGTACACACCACACCCCACACACACACACACACACACACACCCACCACCACCACCACACACACACCACACATATATATATATAAAATATAAAAATATATATTTTAAAAATATATTATATATTTATAAATTATCTATTATATATGTGAATAGTATATGTAAAATAAATGAATATATATATTAAATATTTAAAAATATATTATATATATTATATATTATAAATATAATATATATATTATATATATATAATATATATAATATCAGCATATATATACATACGCACATATAAATAAATAAATTAAAAAAATACAAAAAAAAAAAGAACATACACCTTGTACACATATTTATAACACACTACACCACTATATCTATTCACATACCCATATATGTGGTCTTTTTATGTTGTTTGGGGGTATATATATATATTTTTATATATAATTATATTTATAATATTATATAATTTATTTGTGTGTGTTTGTGTGTGTGTGTGAGAGTGTGTGTGTGTGTGTGTGTGTGTGTATGTGTTTGTTGGGGTGTGTGTGGTATTTGGTAGGTTTTATGGTTTGAAACCCCCGTGGGCACAGCAGAAAATTATTGTAGTTTTCATGTTGATATGCTCTTGGAGTGAGTAAGTTGGGAGGTCCCCAGTTCCTTTTTTTTATTTATTTATTTATTATTATTATTTTTTTTTTTTACACCCCCACACACACAACCAAAAACACACCACACAAACACACACACACACACACACACATATATAATATATATATAATATATATTATATATGTGTGTGTGTGTGTGTGTGTGTGTGTGTGTGTGTGTTGTGTGTGTGTTGTGTGTTTGTTGTGTGTTTGTTTTATATCACCATAAATATATTAAAACATGCACCACCAAAAAAACCCAAAACCCCAAAACAACCACACACACACACACACACACCCCCAACACACACACACACACCACAAACATACACACACACCACACACAAACCACACGCCACACACACTATATTACACACACAACACACACACACACACACACATACACGACCACTATTAGGTTTGGGAATAGATAATTGTGTTTGTGTTTTGTCTGGTGTTGTAGTATTAGTTTGGGGTTGTGTGTTTGAAAATAATTATTATATATATAATATATTTACATTATTATATATATATATATATATTTTATTAAAAAATATTATATATACTATATACCATTTATGTAAATATATATCGCATATATATCATAATATAATATATATACTATAATATTATATATATATTAAAATATATATATAATATATATTTATTTATTTTTTTTTTCTTTTACTCCCACAAACCAGAACC
>NW_023641929.1:7500-10198 GCF_015228065.2 Penaeus monodon
TTTTTTTGTTTGTGTGGCGTGTGTGTGTGTGTGATTACACACAAAACGAGGATATAATTATGTGCAAAATGATTTCCCTTTCTTTGCATACAGGTAAAGATCCCCTTACTTTTTGTGTTTGTTTTTTTATGAGGTTAAAATTTTTGTATACCCATCTTTTTCCTCTCTGCTCTATAGTAGTATGGTGTATCTATGTATGTGTATGTGTAAATTTTATGTTTGTAGGATCTGTGTAGGTATTTTGTTTTGCAAGTAACCATATTATTTTGTATGTGCATTAATGTATGATGTGTTTCTCGTCTATAATTTATTTTATAAAAATTTTGTTATTAGGATAGAAACCCCCGTGTGTGTGCTGTAGTTGTGTATGAGCCCGCATGTGTTGCGTTAGGGATTAATATGAAACATTGTCGTGAACAACATGTTGCTTCCTCTGGCTTGGGTGTGAATCAAATTTTTATTTTCATTTACCATTCACTAAATATGTTTTATAAAGGGACTGAAAAAGTGTGTATCCAGGAGTATCGGGAAGACTCCGGTTTAGACCGGCTTAAATCAGGGCTCCTCTCTCATCGATCTCTGAAACGTCCAAATTAAAAAGAATCCCGAAAATTTTCCCCCCCTGTAACTTTGATTCCCACTGATGAAAGCCCCCTTTTATTACAATTTTATTTTCGCTTTTTAATAATTTCCAAAAACACATTCGCGGTCAGATGGAGAGAGTTATCAGTTGGGGGAAATCATGGAAATCTTTCTAATATCCTGTTACCATCAAACCACATCTATATGTATATTATATAATATTTTATATATATATATAAAATATAAAATATACATATATATAATATATATATACACACAATATTATATATAAATATAATATATATATATAAATTATATATATTTTGTGTGTGTGTGTGTTGTGGTTGTGTTGTGTGGGTTTTGTGTGTGTGTGTGGTGTAAAAAATATATGAATTTAACTATGTGTATTATACAATTTCATAAGATAAACATATAATATATGCATAATAATATACTATTGTTATATATATACATTTTTTAACACTTATATATAACATATATACAATATGATATTTTTTAAAATATATATATTATTATTATATATAATATATATGTGCGGTGTGTGTGGTTGTTTTTGTGTGTTGTGTGTTGTGTTGTTGGGTGTGTGTTGTGTTGTATTTTGTGTGGTTTTAATAATATATAATATATAGTATATAAATTATTAGATAATAATAATAAAAGATATAGATCAGATAAACACAACCCAAAAACGCCCACACACCCCACAACACCACACACCCCCACACCACACACACACACACACACACCAAAAAACACGACCCACACACACACACACACACACACACACACACACACACAAACACCCAAAAACAAACCCTCACACACAGAAGATAATATATATTATAAATATATAATAATATAAAATTTTAATAAAATACTTTTTTGATAATATATATTTATATATATATAATAATTATATATATATATGATTTAAAATTATAATATAATATAATAATATAATATTTTAATATACATCCTATATCACACAAACACACATTATGTATATATAGGGACAAAGTATTAGTAATACAACATATGATAAATTTAATTTAATTATAATATATGTATATAATTAAACATATAAAATTTTATTATTAATCAATATAATATACGTAATATACATACATACCCTACATCACCACCCACACACACAACACACACACACACATATATATAAATATATATAATATATATAAATATAATTTTATTATATTATATATATAAAAATTTTAAAATATATATATAAATATATAATTTTATATAAAATATATATTATATATATAATTTTATAACATATATATGTATTATAACACACCTATATACACATACATTTATAACACCACACACATGCATGGTTTTTGTCTAGGATTTAGATATACATACGTGTATGGTTTTCGTGTATGTTGGGGGGGTTTTTTATGTGTGTGTGTGTTGTGTTGTGTGGTGTGAGAGAGGAAAAGAAGAGAGAGGAGAGAGGCAAAACCTAGGAAAAGTAAATCTAAAAAAAAAATTTTAAACGGTATGCGAATACAATTTTTTTACATTAAAATGCATCAAATTAATTAACTTTATGCAGTAAAAATTATTTAAAAGATGATCTATCACAGAGGAACCAAAATCGATTCTACATTTCTGGACTTTTAAGTACTGGGGGGATGTATGCGTGCAAAAATGACAACTTTTTATTGTTATTTGGTGAGTGTATCGGTAAAAGTTTTATCGATCCCAAAAGTTTTTTCCTTTTCGTTTTTTTTTTGGTCTTTGATGGGAATGTACATTCTGAGTGTTAGAGAAAACATTGAAAAATTTCCCCCATAAGCAAAGTTTTTTAACGCCTTAGCAAAAAGTACTGGGAGGGGTTTAAAGCCAATAAAAAAACTGATATTCAATTTTTTTCGCCGAATTTTATTATCCCATATTTTCATTAAAATCCTTGAGACTATAAAAACGCTTCGAAATTAAATGCAAAAAAAATTAACCCCCAAAAAAAAAAAAAAAAAAAAAATTTTTTTAAAACCCTCAACCCAAGGGTTTTTTTAAAAAATTATAAAAAAATTAAAAAAATTATTTTTTTTTATAATTAAAATTTTTTTAA
>NW_023641930.1:0-2500 GCF_015228065.2 Penaeus monodon
ACACACACACCCCCACACAACACACAAAAACACACAAAACCCCACACACACACACGCAATTTAAAATAAGAAATATAATAATATTTAAATAAAAAAAAAAAACAAAAGAAATAAAAGAATAAAAAATTTTTTTAAAAAAAAAAAATAAATTAATTAAAAATAAAAAAAAAAATAATATATATATGACCACCCGTACACATTATAATTAGTAGTAAAAATATATATAAATAATAAATATATTATAATAATATATAATTAATGCAATAATAAAATAATATAGTAATTTTAATAATTTAAAATATATATATATTAATAGATATATAATAAAATATATATTTTAGGAGAGTTTGGGGGTTTTTTTTTAAGTGTTACGGCTCACACACACCACACACACACCAACACACCACCAAACCACACAAACACACACACACACACCAACACACACAACCACCACCACACACCACACAAGAAGATAAAAAAAAAAAAAAGGGTAAAAAAGAAAAGAAAAGGAAAGAAAAAATAATTTTAGAAAAAAATAAAATAAATAAAAATGGGAATTAAGAGAATAAAAGGAAAAAAAAAAAATAAACAAAAGAATTTTATAAAGGGGAAGGGAAAAATAGATATAATAATATAATATAGAAAAAAAACAACATACAAAATATATATATATATTAACTATACAATTATTATATAATTAATAATGTAAGTAAGATAACAAAAAGGTTATATATATATTATAATATTATTAAGAATAAGATAAAAAAAATAAAAAAAACACCACACACCCACACACACACACAACCGGGACACAACAACAAACAACAACCCCCCACACAAAACACAACACCACACCACAAACACACCCCACACACACACAAAAGATAGAAGAGAGAGAAAGATTTATTATAGATAAGGAATAAGGAAAAGAAGGAAACCCCACACACCCCCACACACAAACACCACACACCCACCCACACACACAACACACACACACCCCACACACCCAAAATTTTAAAATAAATAAATAAGAAGAGAAATAGAAAAAACACAAAAACACCACACAACACCAACACACACCACACAACACACACACCACACACACACACAACACAAAAATAAAAATAATAAAAAAAGAAACATATTGAGAAAAAAACATATAGAATTTTAAAAATAAATAATAAATTTAAAAAATAAAAATAAAACAATATATAGAAAAATACAAAAAAAAAATAAAATACATACAAACAATTTTGATAAATTAATATATAGAATAAAATAAACAAAACAAAAATTAAAAAATAACAACAAACAGAAATACATAAAAAACAAACATAATAATAAATATATATATATAAATTAATATATATATTTATATAATATGTATATTAAAATATATATATTTATATATATATTTAAAATTATAATATAAAAACCCACAAACCCACACACACACACAACACGCACACACAAACACACACACACACACACAAAAAACACACACACACCACACACACACACACACACACAACACACACACACAACAACACATACACACAACACATATATGTAATATATAAAATATATATATATAAAATATATTAATAGAATGTAATAAGGGGGAATATAAACAATTTATTTACACACACACAACACACACACCAAAACACACCACAACACAACACACACACACGCACAACACACACACACACATTTTATATATATATATATAAATATATAAAAAAAAATATATATAATAATATATAAAAAAATATATATAATAGATATATAATATAAAAAACCAAAACACACCAACACACACACACACAACACACACACACCCACACAACACACAACACAACCCCCAAAAAAATATAATTATATTTTATTATTATATATATAATTAAAATTTTAAAATATATGTTTTATATAATATATTTTATATATTTTAAAATATATAAATAATATAATAATATGTGTATTATATATATATTAATATATATATATAAATATATTATATATTATGTAATGTATATATTATATAATAAAATATATATTTTCACACACACACAAACAACCAACACACCAACCACACACACCCACCACACCAAACCACACCACAAACCCCAACCAAAACACAACACAAAATAAAAATATTATTATATATATAATATATTGAATTATATATCTTTTAAAATATATATATAATGCAATATAATTATAATAAAAAAATATATATAGATATAATTTATATAATAATAAATAAATATAATATATTATAATTATATATTAATATATATATATGTTTTGTATGATGTTGTATGTATCTTTATGTATGAATGTAGTAGTATGTATGTATTTTTTGTATGCTGTACGAATATTATTAATATATTAAAATAATATTATATATATATATATAAAATTTTTAATATATGTTATACATATATATATATATAAAAAAATATTATATATATTATATATATTATATATAATGTATGTA
>NW_023641930.1:7500-10198 GCF_015228065.2 Penaeus monodon
AACACATATTCACATTTTTCATTTGCAATTCCTTGGCGAACCAAAAAATTTAATTCTGCCCCTGGAAACCCCGCGTGGGTTCCGTGTTACAGTCCAGGAGTGTATGTGAAAACAGCCCCAAAAATTGTTTTTGTTGGAGCTACAACAAAAAATATTGTATGAGATAGCTTCAAATTTACATTTATTTTTTCTCGTAAAAACCCCAAAGAATAAAATTTTGCAAGACTGATATCAGTAAAAAAATGAATTCGATAAATATAAAAAAACAATTTATTGAGATACTAGTAAAGCAAAATTCTTATCAATTAGAGAATGTTAATAATTTATTTCGGACCCCATATACTAATAAAAATGTGCTTTAATTCCTGCACTTTCCGTTCTTATTTTTCTAAATTTTCCGTCGCTTTTTTTTATTTTTCTCGAAAGCCCTTTTAAACACACTGCTGCAATTAAATGAAATGCTTGCGTATAAATTTCCCCTGGAGAAACGTTTTCCCAGCATTCTCCCCCCTTTCCCAAGTGACCACGGACGCGAAAAAGGGAACTGAAGCAGAGCGCCTAGAACGCTTTGCGATCTGTTTGGGGCGCAAAAACGCGAAAATTTTTTGGGGGCGAAAAAAAGGGGCAAATTCCCAATTGTCTTTAGGCTGAACCCCCCAAAGGCGCTTTCGGGAAAGGTTTTTGCGGTGTGGACCACCTTTTTTCTTTGCAAAATGACAACGAAAAGACCAGTGTATAAAAAAAAAAGGGGCAGGGGTTTTTCGAAAAAAAGCAAAGGTTTTTTACCCACCAAACAGGGCACGACGCCGGGCCCACAAATGCCGCAAAGGAAATCAACCCAAACATTTTTTTATAATTTTAAAAAAGAAACGATAGACACAAACTTAAGAGCGAAAAATTAAATAAAAATAAAAAAATTAAATTAAAATATAAAAATAATATAAATATAAAAGATTTAAAATTATAATAAAAAAAAATAATCAATATAAATTAAAATAATAATATAACATATTAATATATAATTAAAAATAATATATATATATATATAATATAATTTAAAATATTATGTGATATATATAAAAATATAAATATATATATAAATATTATATATATATCTTAAATATACATATTTTAAATACATATAATATACATAAATAACATATATTTACATATTAATACATACACCAAAATTTAATATATATAATTATAAAATTAATATATATATATATATATATATATATAATATATATTTTAAACCGGGGTGGCCGAGCGGTTAAGATCGGACTCAAGATTGTCACGGCGGCAATCTGAGTTCGGGGTTCGATCCCCGGCCGGGCGCGTTCTTCCCTTGGGCAAGGAACTTTACCCGATTTCCCTCCTAGAAAACGACATATGCCTTAAAGTCAAACCAAGGGGGTAGGGGAAGTCACCGCCCTGGCAAAACGCGGTTGATTTTGGAAGGGCATCATCAGGGAAGGGTTGCACGCTATATAAACCTCTCAGTAGTGAATTGAAAGAGGCCTATGTCCCGCAGGGGGAAAAAATGGGGTTGAAAAAAAAAAAATAATAAAATTAAAAAAAAAAATATATTATAAATAATAATAATTTTATAAAAATAAAAAATTTTAAAAATCCAAAAATAATTAATATAGTATATATATATATATATAATATAATTATAGATATGTGTGTGTTTATATTAAAAAATAATATATTTTAATATATATTATATATATTTTATATATATAATAATTTTGGGTGGGGTGTGTGTGTGTGTTTAGTAATGTATTATACATAATATTCTAATATATTTATTTATATATTTTGAAAAAATATATATTAACAAAACCCACCAAAACCCCCACACCCAACCACAAAAAATATTATTATATATAATTATATAATATTATTATATACTATTATATAATATATTAAAGTATATATAATGTTTTTATCCTATATATAATTATATATATATATATATATGTTTTGGTGTTTTGTGTGTGTGTGTGGTGGTGTGTGTGTGGTGTGTGTGTGGTGTGTGGTGTGTTTGTGTGTTTGGGGGTTGTTTGTGTTTTTTGTTGTATAAATTAAAATTATATAAACATAATACATGTGGATGGGTGCTTCCGCGATGGGATGTGAAGTTTTGATAATTCCCCTGCCGGTCCAGCCTCCCATCTCAAGACTTTCAGTGCCTCGTGTGGCACCCAGGGGAAAAGGGACCCGCGGGTTTAGGCAAATGTGGGGGTCTCGGAGCAGCAGGAGGCCCCCAAAATACGGAGCTAGGCCCACCGGCGTATGGACACACTCTGGTCCATACCAATCCCCCCCAACCCCCCTGGGGTAAGGGGCGGCTCGGGGGGGTGGGGCCCTTCCATTCCCCCCCCCCAGAAAAGACCCCGGCAAGTCGAAAAAAAGGATATCTGGGGGGAAGGGGGGTTATCCCTTTCCCCCCAGCAAGTAAGGCAGGCTGTGGTTCCCGCGGGAGGGGAAAGTCGGGGTCAGGTTGGAAGAAGTTCTCGTCCCGCCTGCGCCCGGAGGCGCCAACCCACCAATTTTTGGGGCAAAGCCCCTCGGGAACCCCACAGGTGGGGGGGCGGTCCCACAGCCTGCATTCCCCCTTTATTTTTTGGGCTGTGTGGCGTGGGCAGAGAGGTTGCCTGCAACCCCCCGGGGAAACCCCCCGAGGATACCC
>NW_023641931.1:0-2500 GCF_015228065.2 Penaeus monodon
ATTCTGGCCACGCGCCGTCTGTTATTTTTTATATTTATTTAAGCGTTTACTGCCCCGTTCATGTTGTGAAACTCACTGTGCATCGATGAAATCACGCTTTTTTTCTTTCTTTTTAAAGCCTCACCTCGATTAGTTTTCTTGCCTTCACACTCATCTTATTTATTCTCCTCCTACACCATCCTTCTTCATATCCTCTTCCCTTGTATCTGCCAGGGCCCTCCTCCCCCGCCCTCCCTTTATCCGACCAGCCTGAAACACCTCTTTCATACCACTTCCTCCTATCACTCCCCTCTCCTTCCTACTGCCACCACCAAAGCAGAGTGCATGTGTATCTTTGCGGGGTACATCTATCGCACCTTCCTCCACGCCACTTGCTCGAGCCGACCCACGCGCCTCCACGCCTCCTCCACGCCACACTTTCGTCCATACCACTAATCCCCGCCTTGTCCACCCACACACCCACACTTCGCAACGGTCTCGATAATGATACGTTGGTAGAAGCGAACATCCCTCGGAGATTATCATGGTTCCGCACGAAACGCAAGTCTAATTACAGTCCACAGTGTTGAAGAAAGTGCCCTGAAAACGGCCACTGCGCCAATGAACCCACACGTTGTCAGCATGCAAGGGAAGTGATATCTCCCTCTTCTTGTTCTGCAGATGATAAGTACTTAATGCACTTTATTGACATAATTAGACGAATTGATATAATTAGACTTCACCTACTCTTTAAAGGTGAGCGCCACCAGCTCTGCCATAAGGGACAGGCACACAGCATCTAACTGGTATGTAATAAATCCTAATCTTGGGAAGGAGGCTGCAATCAACGGACTGCAACTGATCATGCTGAGTCACTATATTCAAACTCCTCACTTCACACAACAGTCGAGAACCTCAGAACAGGGGGCAGAATGAGGAAGCTAAAGCAGGGTCAAAGTCGCAACCTGGGAATGCAAAGGCTGTGTAATATGCGTTGGCAAACACTGTTGGTGCGCTCCTCTATCCAGAATATATTTAACGACGCGAGCGAGAGGCTGCGTTGAGTGAGTGAATGACAGGGCCTTTTAAGTGAATGTATATGCACAAATAAAGGTCGTATTATAATTCAGTAAAAGTAATCCACTCCACACGAGCCTTACACCAACAAACTCAGTTTCGGTATACAAACATACACTTCTCGAGAGGTAGCACACCTACAATGTAAAGACTTGTTTACAACATACTTATCCTTCATCAATTTCATTCAGGCCCTTGAAGAACGCTGGCCAGAAATTACTTTATCATTCAAGCCAGGCACGTATTCATATTTCAACTCGTAAATGTATTTCATGTACTGTGCATAAGGAAAACACAATACTTTCATTATTCTTTAACAAGAATTCAGACTTATAACTACGAACTTTTCATCTCTAAAGTACACTCAAGATGGTAAAACGGATATTTAGGTAATTACCAACTTCCCTATCAATTTCTTGTTCTACGGCATTTTAGATATATTTTACACATTGCACTATCAAGCTGTAAAAATATTTGCAAAATGTTTAGTCTAAATATTACCATAATCAATGTTTTTACATTTATTCCTTATCAGTATATACATTACGTAAATAATCCGGTAACTAAGCATTCTTAATACCTTTCAGCTGTTTGACATTGCAAAGCTGTTTAGCTCTCCATCTGCCGACCATTAAATATAGAGTCTGAGGCGTCCAGACCTTCCCCAATGGAGAGCGCGGAGAGTCGAACTGATTATTTTATTTCCAATTAAATCTTAATTAATAGCAAATATTGATAATAAACGCGAACTCATACAAAACTCGATCATGTGGAGGAGCGAATTATGTTTTCTTTTTATTTTTACCAGTCACTTTCCCTTACTTTCCTTACCCAGCCTTACCACACCTCAGGGGTACGGCGGGCACCGACCACTGACACAACAGTTAACATCTGCCAATAAAATAACAATATGATTCTGTCTACAGAAAAGGGGCTAAATGATAATCGGTTAGAAAGGCAAGGGGGCTGAGCAAGATCGCGGGCACACACAGACAGACAGACACACACACACACACACACATACAAAATACACATACACATACACTACACACACACACACACACGCATACACACGCATACACACACACACACACACACACACACACACACACACCACAGTAAATACATGCACGTGTACATGCACATGCACACGCACATGCACATCTGATGCTCTTACTTTCTCTTAAAACTTCCTGTGTCAAATAATACTACATTTTTTTTTTTTTTTTTTTCTATTTATTCGTAGTCATAATTACGGTTTCTTTCACATGTCAGCGTCATTCCTCGTGTTGTATTATTTCAGCACATTTTCTAGTTTCCCTTTTCCTTGTTTTCTCGTTGTCTTCTCTCTCTCTCCTCTCTCTCTTTCTCTTCTCTTTCACTCTTTCGGGGCCATTGCCCTGCAGACGCGGGTTGGCGTGGGCAAACCCCGTTAGAGTGATCT
>NW_023641931.1:7500-10196 GCF_015228065.2 Penaeus monodon
AGCAAGCAGAAGAGGGGAAACAAGAGAGTCAAACAAAGGGGAAACAAGGAAGCAGGGTCAGATCAAGAGGGAAACAGGGGAGGACAGGCAGAGGAAACAGAAGGAGAGGAGAACAGCAGTCAAAAAGAGCAGCAGCATCAAGAGAGGAGAAGGTACAAGAGCAGAGAGACAGGGCAGAAGAGGGGGGAAAGAAAGTGGAGACAGAATAAGGCAAGAGGAGCAGAGGCACAGGGGCAAACAGGTGGACAGAGTATCAGGAGGTTTGAAACCAACGTCAGACAAGGAAGGGATCAAAGAAAAACCAAGAATCGAGAACACAGGAAGGGGGGAGCAGTCAATCAAGTCAGAAGACAGAGGACTTCAGCGAAAACTCAGTTGGCATCTTTTAAAAACACTCAGCAATCAACAAAATTTCGAGGACATTGCAGGAGTGGACAGAACACAAGCACAACAAGACAACCAACACAACACAGAACACACGACAGAAGCACAGAAAAAAGGAAGAAGAAGAATAATTAAGGTGAGGGTGGGCAGAGGGGGCGTGCAGAGCGGTAGTAGAGGGTTGTGTAGGGGCAAGGGTGCAGGCGGGAAGTGAGAGAGGGGCGGGCGTGGGGGGGGAGAGGAGAAGAGGGGGGTCAGGGGGAGGGGGGTAGGAGCTACACGGGAGCCGAAAAGACGGCAAGACAAGTTTAGGGTCATTAGTCAGAGGAGTCAAGGGAGTCAACGGCGAACAAAGATAACAGCAGAAGAAATTGAACAAATCCAATAGAGAAAATGCAAAGACAAAGAATACACAAAAGAAGAAACAGAAAACAGACACAACAAAACACAGCACACGCAGAAGCAAACACAGCACAACAAACAAACAAAACACCAGCAACAGCAGAAACACACATTAAATAAGAAAGGTGGAGGTGCAGGGTAGGGAGGTTTTGGGGAGGAGGGGGTTGTAGAGGGAGCAGGGTGGGGGGTGAGGGGGGGGTTAAAGGAGATATCATGGGAGGCGAAAGGGAAGCATATTCACAAAAAGGAAGTGTCAAGGAGAAAAACAGAGATACACTAAGAAGGAAACAAAAAATAGACACCAAGAGAGAAGCAGAAAAAAAAAAAAGGGGAAGGAAAAAACGGGCAGGAAGGGGACAAAGCAAGGGAAAAGGAAGAAAGGCAAACAGCAAACAAGGAAACATCAACAAAAGGAAAGGGCGGAGAACAAAAAAAGGGGGCCCCAAAACCCCAAAGAACCCGAGAAAACGACAAGGGAAGGAAACCCAAAGTCAAAAAAAGAAGTTTGAAAAGACTTTTTTTGTTGGAGATTTTTTGGAATTATATGTTTTAAGTGTTGTGTTTAAAAATGGACTTAAGGATAAACTTTATTTAATCCAAATAGTTAAACCAAAAATGTTTAAAAGGTATACTTTCTGATGTTTTCCTGGTTTTTTTTATGATAATTTCAGAATTAGGATCTGGTTTCTGTACTTCCAGGCGAAACCCGTTTGTTCGTCTGCAATTCTTCTTTTAACTTCAACTTCATTCTTTCCCGCAAAAAATTTTAAACAAAATTTTGCTGCTGTGACTTGTTGCATTGAGGCGTCACCTTTTAGGGAACCACACACACAACCCAAAACACACAAACACACACACACACACACACACAAAAACACCACACCACACTATATATATATTATATAATATATATATATATATTATATATATATATAATGTGTGGTGTGTGTGGTTGTGTGTGTGTGTGTGTGCCCTGTGCTGTGCGTGTGTTGTGTATTGTGTGTGTGTGTGTGTTGTGTGTGGTGTGCTTGTTTGTGGTGTGTGTCTGGGGCGTGTTGTGTGTGTGTTTTATGCGCGCCGCGCGTGTTCGGGGTGTGTGTGTGTGTATTGTGTGTGTGAGTGTGTGTGTGTGTGTGTGGTGTGTGTGTTGTGTGTTGTGTGTGTGTGTGTGTGGCTACTCGGTGTGCCTTCGAAATATTATTACCCCTTTGGGATTTACCGTTTTCTCTGTTTGTTCATTTTTGTCTATGGTCGCTCTTAAGGGATTTCTAATTCTTGTTGTTTTCCTGTTAATCTTAAGAAATGTTCTAGCTAGATTTATAATCTTTACTGACACATTCCTTATATTGTTTTTAATATTGCATATACAAACATATACGCACATACACAATATAATAATCAAACACACAACACACACACACACACCACACACACAACCACCACACCCCCACACACACAACCCAACCACCACACACACACACCACCCACACACACACACACCCACACCCACACACACACCACATATATATATATATATATATTATTGTGGTGTGTGTGTGTGTGTGTGGTGTGTGTTTTTTGGGGTGTGTGTGTGTGTGTGGTTGGGGTTTTGTGTGTTGTGCGTGTGTGTGCGTGTGTTGCGTGTGTGGGGGTTTTGGGGTGTGTTGTGTGTTGTGTGTGTTTGCTGTATTTTTTGTGTGTAGTGCGATAGTGTGTTATCATATATTCAACATATATAAGGAATTTTGTGTCATGAAAAATATAAATTCTAGCTATATCATTTTTTTAAGATTAACGAGGAAACAACAAGAATAAGACATCCCTTAAGAGCGACCATAGACTAAAAGAACAAAAAGAGAAAACTGCAATGCCAAGGTAACTAATATATTCGAGAGGGACACCGATAGCACACA
>NW_023641932.1:0-7500 GCF_015228065.2 Penaeus monodon
CGAGAGAGGGAGTGGTGGAACTCGATGCCAAGAGAGAGTGGGTATGGAGAGAAAAGAGAGTGGTGGATGAGAGAGAGTGGTGGAGAGTAGCGAAGAACGAGTGGTGTGACGAGCAGAGAGGATGTGGGAGAGCAGAAGTAGAGAGTGGTGGATGTAGCAGGAACATGGACTTGTTGAGCACCGAGAGAGCAGTGGTCTGGACACAAGAGAAGAGAGTGGTGGAATGGGACGAGAGAGTGGTGGAATGAGAGGAAGTGTGGTGGAAGGGATAGAGAGAAGGTGGGAGAGAGAGAGTTGGGTGGACTGCGATGGATTGAGAGTAGCGTGATGGAAGAGATTGAAGGTGGATTAGAGGTGGGGCTGATGAGGAGCATGGTGGACTGAGTGAATGATAGTGGGACGAGAGGGAGAGTGGTGCGAGAGAGCACGTGGTGGAAATGCGAGATGATGGAGTGGGGAGAGAGAGAGAAGTGGTGAGAGACGAGAGGGTGGAGAGAGTCGAGATGGGAAAGTGGTGGAGGAAATGTGAGAAAGAGGGGACCAGTGGTGGAGAAGAAAGAAGGGATGTGGTAGGTTAGAAAGAGAAAAAAGAGGAGAATGGTGGACTGAGAAAGAGGGAGTGGGGAGAGAGAGAAGAGGGAGTCGCGTGGATACGATAGAGCAGGGAGTAGTGGTGAGAGAAAGAGGGAGTGGGTGGAGAGAAAGGAAGGGATTGGTGGACCGTGGAGAAAGAGGGAAGTAGGGAGGAGAAGAACAGAGGAAGATAAGAGGGGAGTGGTGGAGAGAAAGTAAGGAGAGTTGGTGGAGTGACGAGAAAAGAGGGGAGTGGTGGAGAGAGAAAGAGGGCAAGAGAGTGGTGGAGAGAAAGAGGGGGAATGTGGGGGATTTTATATAATATAGAGAAAGAGGGAAGAAACTAGGGTGAGAAGAGATAAAGAGGAGTGTGATGAGAGAGAAAGAGGGAAGGTTACGTGGTGGAGAGAAAGAGGGAGTGGTGGAAATTGAGAGATAAGAGGTGGTACAAGTGGTGTGTAGAGGTTCTGAGAAAGGAGGCGATGTGGTGGAATAACCGTGGAGAAAGATTGGTAGTGGGGAGAGACAAGAGTGGGACTTGTGAGTGGACGAAGAAAAGAGGAAATGTTATGGTGTAAAGGAATGAGAAAGGGGAGTGGTGTGATCAGAGAGAAGGAGGAAGTGGTGGGATCTAGAGAGATAAGAGGGAGTGAGGGGTAGGACACGGCAGACGAAGATAAGGGGCAGCTGCTCCGGAGGTGGTGGGACACGAAAGAAAGAGTATAGGTGCGAGACTGTCGGTGTGCAGAGAGAAAGAGGGGTACAAAGCGTGAGTGGAGAGGAAAAGAGGAGAATTATAAGTTGGTGGCTGAGAGAAGAGGAGTGGGGGGAGAGGGACTGGAGAAAGGGGAGGGGTGTGAGAGAAAGAGGGAGTTGGGGGAGGTAGGAGAAAAAAGAGGGCTGTGGTGCGAGAGAACAAGGAGGGAGTAGCTGACGATGAAGACAATAGAGAGACAAGAAATCACGGGCTAGGCTTCTCTAGTGGTGTTGTAGAAAGAGAAGAGGGAGTGGGTGGGGAGAGAAAGAGGGAGTGGGGGAGGAGAAAGATTGGACCGTGGTGGAGAGAAAGATTGGGAGTGGGTTGTGAGAGAAAGAGGGAAGGGTAGCGAGTGCTCCACCGATCAGAGAAAAGAGGGAAGTGGATGGACGAGAAAGAGGGAGTGGGGGAGATGCCTGAGAAAAGCTTGGGGTAGAAGATGGTGGAGAGAAACCGGAGGAGAAAAACGAAAGTAATCAGTGTGGGTGGAGAGAGAAAATATGGGACGTGAGTGGACTCCGAGATCAAGAGTCGGAACGAGGGAGTGGGGGAATTTTCGGGGACAGAGGAAAGTAGGGGGAGGAGAAGAGGGATGTGATGGAGAGAAACGATGAGGGAGGGTGGGAATGCTTATCAGTGCGAGAGAAAAGGATAGAAAAGAGGGGAAGTTGGTGAGAAGGAAACATTGGAGAGCAAGAGGGGAATAGGGGTGAGATGAGAAGAGAGGGAGTGGGGGAGAGACTCAAGTAGGGAAAATCGGATGAGGGACTGGGTAGTGGTTAGGATAAGAGAAAGAGGGCCTGAGTGGTGGAGGAGAGAAAGAGGCAGGGAATCCTATTGTTACATATCCCTGGTCAGGTGAGGGAGAGAAAGAGGGTAAGGGGTGGAAGGAGAGAAGAGGAGGAGGGGCATCGAGAAGAGAAAAGGAGAGGAGGTAGGTGTGGAGAGAGACAGAGGGAGAAGTCAGGAAAGGAACGAGAGAAAGGAAAAGATGAAAACTAATGAGAGGGGGGAGACTGAGAGACCGGTTAACGAGAGATCCTCCGAAGGAGTAAAACTCGTTGAATAGACTAAGACAGGCTTGAAGCCCACCCAAATAATACAGGAAAGACTTTGTTAGAGATCAGATGAGACTGTAATCATCTCATGAGTAAGAAAATGGAGAATAACATTACACCTAAACCACGTAGACAAGAAGACCATTGATACCCTCATGTTGCCACCCTAGAACAATCCAACTGTCTCGAGCCCGAGAGGAAGAATATATGGGAGAGAGATTTCATGTGAGAAGTTATGTAAGGACTAGGTTAAGATTGAGAAAATGTTTGTTTGGCGTAATATGTCTAAGAGCCACCACAGAAACTGACTGTGTTTTGGTAAACGAAGAAAAATAAAAAAAAACGCAAACCTTCAACACGAGAAGAGGCATCGATGATGCGAGAATGAGACGAAAATAAGGATACAAGTTTTTTCTTTTTTTATTTCGATTTTTTTTTTTTTTTTTTTATGCTGGAGAGACTAGAGAATCATAAGATCATGCCCGGAGCCCCAGCTCTGACATCCAATTATGTTGTAATAGGAGGAGTCCCCTATGAGAATGAATCTACAAAACACACGCTCCCACCCCCCCCTCCCCCTCCTTGTGGATTATAGGAAAGGTTGATGAAAACTAGTTACAAAAGACGCCAATTTTGTCATGAGTGCGAAAACCATTTAGGATAAAATGAAAAGGATTAAAAAATGAGATCATGATCTAACCAGAGTTGAATGTGATAAAGGACCACGAAGGTCCCCAGAGATAAGCACCATACGACCCGAGAGACAATTCGACAGAGGAGTATAGAGAATACGACCCAAGTAGAGACATTGTGATGGACACACCACTTCACTCAATGAGCTACTGACTTTTTTTTTTTGACCAAGATAGAGATTGGACGAGCAAAATGAGATATGATTAATTTTCGAGAAACGACCTGTCTGAGAGATCCTGTAAGACTATTGATAGACGAGGACTCGAGACGCATCTCCTTGAATTACGACTCGACTAAAGAGATACTATGTGAATACTTACATATCTATCCTTCAATATCTCCCTCTTACCTCCATTTTTTTCTTTTATCTCTAGACTTTTTTTTATTACATATGTTAACTCACCTATAGTCTTTCTGACTCTTTTTCTAAATTTACCCACATTAAGACTTATTTTTACGATTGAAATATTATGAGACGAAGAGTGATTGATCCCCCGCTTTATCCCATCCCTCTTCTAGCCGAGAGACTTCTTTGAAAGTCACATGTAAGACCTCGTTGAGCTGGAAGACCCCACACATTCGAATTGCAGAGAGAGAGAACCTGACCAAAGACCTCTAACAGACGGGGTTTGAAGGAGAGTATAGGGGAGAGAGAAGTGGCTATCAAATGAGTCAAGCTGAGTACGACGTAAGAACAACACGAAGGTAGGCCCAAATATTAGCGTTATATTCCAAACCAAAAGGGGCAGCCAGACAGGCAGGCATATGATAGAGCAGCCCACGGCATATCTGTGAGAGAGATATTGACTCTTGTGGCTAGAGTCATAAGTATACGCGCAAATGACAAGTGAACTGCTGAACTGCTGTGGACAGGGGAAAATGGAGGCGAGGAAGAGGTGGCAAGAGAAAGTGGGGTCTAGGGGGAGGATTAGAGGAGTGGGGTGGAGGTGAAGAGTGTGTGAGAAGTGTGAGGGAGGCAGAGAGAAGCAAAGGAGGAAGTGCGAATTGGGGAATTATTTAAGGAGAGAGGGTGACGAGGCGCGCGCGCTTAGACTAGGTGTGCGTGTGAGTGTGAACGGACCTCTGTTTTATGTCATCGGGTGTGCCGAGGGATGGGGCAAAACGACACCCTTGTTATGGGCATAGCGAGTCGTACCTATTGGTCAGTGTGCATCGAGCGGGCCTGGAACGCCACACGCTCCTCAATTGAAGGGAGTATGAGATAACACAAGAGTTCTATAATACGATTGACCAAGGATAAAGTACACAGAAGAGAAGGTGGTTAATGTTTAAAATATTGTGCAGGATATATTATTTCAACTAAAGGGGAATGTATTAGACTGGATTATTCTCACCTCTTTGAATTGACTACATAAGAAAGCAACTAGCAATTAGAGCCCTGTTTGCAAGAAAATGCTGAGCTTTGGACAAGATCTAGTTCGAAACGAAAAGTGATGTAGAAAGCAAGGAAGAGTAAGTGAAAGGGTAAAAACGGAGGGGCACGGAAAAGGGGAAAGATGGTTAAGGGTGACACAAAAGCATATAAGGGATGAGAATTAAAGGGAGCGAAAAAAGTGTGGATGAGAGAGGACGAATATGAGGATTGATGTAGCTGAGGATATAAGGGGGTTAATTAGAGGTAGGGCCGTAAAGAATACGAAAAATGGTGGTCAACGAAGGAGTGAATAAAGGTAGGGAAGAGAGGACGGTAATAGGATAGAAGGAAATTAAGGAAAAGAGGAACATAAACAAACTACGGATTAACGGCATGGGAGGAGAATTGACTGACAATATATTGAAGAGAGGGAATTGATGTTAATGTAAAGAGGAATTATATGACATCCGTAAAGAAGGGGGAAAGTGAAATAAGACAAAGAAATAGATCTTGGGACGACATTCATTTTGGAAAAATTCAATCTTACCAACAGAAACGGTGAGGAGGAAGTATATGACAAAAGGCGTGAGCAGTGTAGAAGACGGAGAGACCTTCATGATTGAGTTAAGGGGGGTGGAAGAGGGAGAATAATGATGATAATAAGATATCCTAGAAGGAGGAGAAGAAGGAAGAGGAAGAGGAAAAGAAAGAGAAGACGAAGAAGAGGAAGGAGGTGAAAGAAATAATAGCGAGGAAAAGGAAAGAAAACAAAAGAGAAGGAGGATAGAGCAGAGGGTGTGGAAGAATAGGATAGGAGGAGGAAAAGGGGATAAGGAAGGTGGGAGGGAATGGGAAGGAGGAGGAGGAGGAGGAGGGGGAGGAAGGGTGAGGAGGAGGAGGAGAGGAGGAGGAGGAGAGGAGGAGGAGAGAGAAGAAGAGAAGAAAGAAGAAAGTAAGCAAGAAGCAGAGAAGTAAGAAGAAAGAAGAAGGAAAGAAGATGGCGGGATAGGCGGGGTGGAGGAGGAGGGTGCTTCTGTAAAGCCCAAGGAAGAACAGAAGGAGAAAGATTTTAAGTGCTAATTAGTGACAGCCGTTTCGCTGAAGGAGCGGCTACCGGTTCACGCACACTCATTCCGCGACTATTACCAAACCCTTTAGGTTGCACTAGAAAGAACCGCCTGATCAGCCTCCTTTGTTTTGTCACACTTGGTGTATGATGCGATAAAAAGTATGGTCTCATCCATGGACGAGCGTGGCATGGGATGTGAATAGGTCCTTCTCTCTCTTTCCCCTTCTCCCGTCCCCTCGCCCAGTGCATATGCACAATCGACCACTTTACTCCCTCCCTCTTCTCTCGCGTATGTGTTCTTTCGTTACTACCTCCGCATCATTCCAAGATTCGGCCCGTCCGTATAATTTATCCGTTTTACATCTAGGTGCTTTATCTCCTTCTTCCTCTTCCTAAGCCCGGTCTGAGAGACGATACAGCCACTCGTGATCCCCTTTAGCAGTCCAAACCACTCTCTTTAAACTGTTGAGCCGTGTGACACGTTGAACTTTTCTCATTGCTCTCTACACATTTACTCTTCCCTCATCTCTCCACCCTCTATTGTATCCCTATGCAGAACGCTTGCTTCCCTTTTGTCCTTCTCCCTCCCGCCCTTTCATACCCTTCTCCCTCCTCCCCAATCTCCCTCCCTCACCCTCTGTCCTAACGTTCCTCTTGTGAGAGAATTTTGTCCTTAGTGATAGACTGTTCTCTCATCTGTTCCCGTCCCTCCCCGAGTTTCTGGTTCCCTGCCCAATCGAGCTCGTCACACGCATAGGGTTCTTACCTTCCGATTGAAAATGGTATATAATAGAAAGAAGTGTTAAATAGCACAATTAAGTGCAGGAATAATTTACAGGGTTGCTGCAATACTGTCCGTTGTTGTTGAAGTAAACGCCTAGAGTATTAGTCAGGATAGGGCATGCCCTTTGAATGGTAATATTTCAGAGTGCTCTTAAACAAGTATTCCGACGTTACTCGGAGACATATACAGAAGTACATAATACATGACATTGCCAAACAGGTATACACACATGCCATATAAAAAAAATATATAGATATATATATATTAGTATTAGAATATAATTAACATATCAATTATTTATTAGGTAGTATTATAGTATGACTTTGTAAACATAGAAACATACATACATACATACGCATAATAAAGGTATACATACACACATACAAACATCCATCCATCTATCTATCCATCCATCCATCCATCATCCATCCATCCATCCATCCATCACATCCATCCATCAATCATCCCCATCCATCCATCCATCCATACATACCATTACATACATACACACACACACAACACACCACCACACACACACAAACACCAAACACACACACACAAACACAAACCACAAACACGAATATCACAAAACACACACCACACACACACAAAGCAATGACAAAAACACCTCACAGACACAAACCACACCACACACACACACAACACACACACACACACACACACACACACACGGTATATAGGGCCCTATTCCTTTTACGACTAGACTCGACTCTTTAAGTTACTAATCTGTCTATATTTATCCAATATCACTTGTACCTGCTCAACATCACTGTAGAGTCACTTCCGATTTCCAAATTTGCATCGAATATCGGCATAGCATCAGACTTTAAAGGAGAATACTAAATCAAAGTTTAGATAACAACATTTAGAAATAAAGCAAAATGTTTCGTATAGGTGGAAAATTTAAAAGTAAAATCATCGAACGGCATCAGTAACAACACAAATCGCAGGCGGAGATAGCTAGTCTATATATATTAATATAATATATCCATTATTATATCTCTTATTTGCACGACTAGATTTAATATATATATGTAATAATATAATATGTATATATGTTTATAACTAGCTACTAACGTAATTGTACCCCTCCTCATTATACTATACCGTGTTTTATATCATAGTATATATATGTATAATATATAATTACCCATAATTATCATATATAAC
>NW_023641933.1:0-5000 GCF_015228065.2 Penaeus monodon
TGGATTTTGTACCCCAGGTTTTTTTTCCCGGGGCAGGCGACGTCCTTTTTGGATCTCAGGACGGCTATACCTGGCTGTGAGCCCCTGGTTTGACGGCCCCTTTCTGCGTGGGGTCCTCCTTCATGCCAACGGATGTCGTAAACAATTAAAGTAAGGGCCAAGATAGTAGAGAAATAAAAAGGCAACAGAGAAGAGGGATTTTAGTGCCCTAGCCATTTATTACATGATGCAGTTTTTAATTTTCTCTTTACTTTATTTTTTTTTTTTTTTTTTTTTGTTTTGCTTTGTTTTTTACTTTCACAGAATAAGAAAAATGGGAGGGGGAGACGTCAATAGCAACCAAAGGGACCTGGTTTGAACTCCCAAACTGAAAGAGTGAAAAGGGAAACGACAAGGCAATGGGCAAGTTTACTTAAAACCTTATCTTTTACCAGAGAAAAATAAATAAAATATAAAAAATTTGCAATCGTAAGTCACTCATCACGACTAACAAAATTGGAGAAAAAGGATACATCATAAATCTTATCCACAACAAACTACGACAGCAACAAACCCTATTAATGAAAGGGTTTCATGTCTTTTTCGTGGATGAGTGATGTGTGTTGTGTGTTTGTGTGTTGGTGTGGTGGTGTGTGTGTGTTTGTGTGTGTGTTTGTTTGTGTGTTTGTATTTCGATTTATGTATGTTAGCTTTAAAGTTATTTTTTGTGTTTTATACAATCATAATTTAAAATTTGATTTATATAAAGATATTTGTATATATATGTAATTTTTTATATATGTATTAATCTTATATCTATTTTTTAAACTATTATGCTGTGTTTAGTTGGGTTGTTAATATATATTTATATTTTATATATATATATATTATATATTATATATACATATATAATATATGTTATATAATTACATATTAGGGATAAAATATAATAATATATATATATTATATATTGTGTGTGTGGGTGTGTGTGTGTGTGGTGTGGGTGTGTGTGTGTGTGTATGGTATGTGTATTTTTATATGTGTATTGTATTGTATGTGTGCGCGTGTGCAATGTGCTGTGCGTGTGCGGGGGGTGCGTGTGCGAGAGTGATGAGTGTGAGGTGAGTGGAGTTGAGTGTGATGTGAGTGGGTGTGAGTGTGAGGGGAGTGAGTGATGAGGGGTGAGTGAGTGGTGTGTGTGTTGTGGTGTGGTGTGTGTGTGTGTGTGTGTGTGTTGGTTTCGTTTGTTTGTTTTTTGTATGTATTTTGTTTGTGTATGGCAGAGAAATGTAGTTGAAATTTTTTAAGCAGTATCATGGTACCTGTTTTTCCCTTCGAATGTAATGTTTATTGCACTTGTGTTTTTTTTTTTTTTTTTTTAGGGGGTTTTGAAATGCTTCCCGGGAGGGCATTTAAAACATCCTCCCCACTGTAATTTTAAGGTTTTAATTGTTTTTACACATTGTTTTTCAAAAAAAACCACCCAATAAGCCAACTACAAAAACTGCCTGTTTCCCTGTTTCCCCCTTTTCCTTGTTTTCAAAAATGTGTTCGGGTAACATATTGTGTAACTTGTATTGATAGCGTAGTAAAAAATTGTTTTACCTGCAAATTGAAAAAAGATGAAATTAGGTGAGGTCACAAGGTCTGCAATTGATTTTTTTTTTTTGCAAGCCATTTGTACAGACATTTCATAAAAAAATACTACTATAAACCCTTTTCCCGGAAAACATTTTGATTAACCCTTTCCTGCGGGTGGTTTTTCATAGTGCCCGGGCCCCCGCTCCCGGGGCCCCCGGGCTCATATCTCCCCCTAGCTTGTGCGACCGCTCTTTCCAATACCCATCCCTTGCCTTTTCTTTGTAATCTAAGAAAAACCCCTGTTGTATTTTTTGTATTTTTATTTTCTTGGTCCTATTTGCCATAATTTTTTTTAAAAAAGAGTGTAGGATATTTTTTTTGTTAATTTGAATCCATAGTTGATCTTTTTGCCTAATCTGAAAAATAAGCATTTTGTTTAATGGAGTTTAAACCGTAGGTTTTTTATTTTCTTTTTCCTTTTTTTTTTTTCCAGTATTTATAAGATAAAATTTAGTTTCAAAAACAGGTTTATATTTTCACTTCCATATAGATATAATTTTATGTTGTGTTTTTTAAGTACATGATTTTTTTTTTTTTTTTTTTTTTTTAAACCAAAAACAATATTTTCAGTGTAGTCATTTTCCGAGTTTAAAGAGAAAAGTGTTAAAACTCTTAATCACTTTTTATGGAAAAAATAATATTTTGCCCTAATTGTAAAAAAACACCTCATGGCATGGCCATGCTACCCATGGCATGTATGTCAGCCCCCCCTCGGAAAGGGTTAAGAGGAAATAAGTTTAGAATTTTTTTTAGGTCATTATTTTCAAATTTTTTGCTATAAATCTTTGCTACGTTTTTTTAATTTTACTTTCTTTCTTGAACAGCCCCAGGAACAACAGAACTTATCGCGAACTCTTCAAAAATCTGATGCAGGCGAAGTTAAATCACAGACAATGGACTCATTTTCTGGGGGCAGCCAAAACCCAGATCCATATGTAATGGTATTTTTGGACAAATGGAGAGCCACTGGGGGAGCATTAATAATAAGATTTTTTTTATGTTTTGGTCTGCCCATTTAAAAAAGGAAAAATTGTGGCATTTAGGTGCGGGTTTGGGTAGATAAGAGTAATAAGTAGGAAAACTGGCCCTTTCTTTCCTTTGAATATGTTTTTTTTCAGCATATTGGGTGTGAAATTAACATTTTCGTCATTATTTCCCAAAAGACTTACATCATATCCTCAGCTCCTTAGCCGGGGGGCCCCTGGGGGCACCCATGAGTAAACAGCTTGTTCTCCATCCTCCCGTCCACGTCATTCTGTTCAGTGTTATACTCCTTCTCCACTCCATCTTTGAGATCATCCTCCATTTACTCTGTGGCGTCCCCTCCCTCGATTTCCCCTTGCATTTCCCCTTCCATTATGCTCTTGCGCCCCTTCCCCACGTACAGGTGCCCAAGTACCAAAACTTCCCCTTTTCATCACATTACAATATTTTTGGCTCATATCCACAAATCTCACAATCCTATCCTTGACCCATTATTCGTTCTCTTGTCTTTCCAGGTGACCCTTTTAACAATTTTCTTATGTTTTCTTTTCAAATCCCCAAAAAACCTCTTCTCGTCTTGCTTGCAAACTTCCAACTTTCCCCGGGTAAAAAAAAGTACCATTATGTTTGATCTCTTTAAAACCGTTTTTGTTTTTCATGTTTACTTTTCTAGCCCTCCAGAGTTGTCCAGCGTGCCAGGGGTAGTAGCTTTTTTCCAAATTCTTATTCAAATTTCTTTTTCTGATCTCCTTAAACCCTTGGTTGGCCAAATGGGGGAAAAATCTGACTTTTTCAAGCTTGTTCCATCCACCATCACACTGTTATTTGGCCCATAGGTATCCTGGTTTTCCCAACCATCATTTTACTTTCTCTGTGCAATCTCCATTCCGTTTTCTTTGCATTTTTTCTCGGTCTTTTTGTGATCTCCTAAATGCCCTTGCACTTCTTCTATTTACATAAAAATTGTTTATAGTTCAGTGCGTTATGCCATTTTGCAAAGCAATAACCTCATTGAATTCCCCTTTTTTTAAATTTAGAATTTTAAAACGAAAAAATCAGAAAAAAAATGTTAATTGTAATTTCAATTTCTTTTCACCAAATAAATGACATTACACACTCTTTGCAAAAACCTGTACTTTTTGCATGAAATTAATACAGGAACAATTTTCCGAAGTGTCTGTAAATAAATATTTAATGAAGTAAACTTATTGATGTCTACTGTTACCAGACAAAATCTATCTTTCAAATTGGTGGTGGTCACATATTTTCTTGATAAACAGTACCAGGAGCCCAACATAGCCAGGATGCATGTAAATTTAGGAGCATGGGGTTCAGCCCAAACTTCTGGGTTAAGAAGGGGTCTTTTTACCCCCCTTTAGCCAATGTCACCTCCTTTAAATTCTGTTTGGGTAGGAGTTCCTTGCTGATGGGGTGATAGGCCCTGGGATCACAGGAAATGATGGCTTGAACAGCTGTTCAGAATATTTCCTAGTTTTTTTTTGCACCCGCATGATCTAAGATGATATGTCCATCTACTGGTGAGCTCACTCCCCTGTAGGGAAAGGGTTCCCGTTTAACTTTCTTAGGGGTTTTGGGGGTGAACAAAGGTACTTACAAAAATATGGCCTTCAATCCTACATGCTTGGAGCTTTGCAATCCTAACATCCACTGTTGACTGTGAATGCATCTGGTTTTTAGTTCGGCATCACCAGTAATTTCAGTAGATTAAACTGTTTTGGTTAAAGGTATTCCCCTGCTGAAAATGATTAGAATAGCCATGGCTACCTCTCAGCACACCTCTTCCCTTTAAACTGTCCATTGAAAAACCCTTTTACTGGTGGGTAGGGGGTTTTGTAGTGTACCCAGGATACTATGACCATTTCAAACAGTATCACAAACAGAAAATTTCCCTGCTTTTTCTAGAGGACCCATCAAAGATGTGTTGTTTTCCCTTATCTCTACCATATAAAAGGTCTCGGGTTTGGGAGCAGTGAAAAAAGGACCAAAATTTGCTTTACCCATGCAAAAACACATGCCATGCATATTTTTTATTTTTATTCATTGTTTTTACACATGGTGGCTCCAAATAAAATAACTGCTTTAATATTGCTGGCATTAGAAAAATTTTTTTTTTTGAAAACTGTTACAGATGGCTCCCCAAAGTCACCACTAAGGATCCATAGTAGACCCTAGGACTCTTTCCCATCTCCCCCTTTCTTGAAATATGGGAAAATTTTTTTTCCTCTTTTAAAATGGATTATCTTTACTGTTATTATTCTATTTGGGATGATAATTAAATTGTTATTTTATATAAAAAATCAAAAATCAAAAAAAAAAAAAAAAATTAAGGGAAAAAGGGGAGATGGTGGGGCTAATAAAGGCTCCTTGGCGACTAA
>NW_023641933.1:12500-45000 GCF_015228065.2 Penaeus monodon
TTTCACAGTAGTGGGAATTGTTGAAAAAGAAAAGAGTTAGCAGTCAGCTGTATCCTGGAATAGGGTGGACATCCTACCAACAGTCTGTGAGCTGAATCTAGCCTACCACCGAAAATTATCCAATCTACAGAAATCTAACCTTACTTAACCTTTGCCGATGGGTGGCATGAAACGCAGATGCCATGGCATGCTGGACTATCTGTTTTTTTCCCCCCGGGGCATGTAGTACATGCATGGTGTATTTTTGACATGCCATGGTTTTTTTTTTTACAATCACGCAAAATAATATTTTCTGCCACTGAAAGTGTGAAAAAAGTCTTTTCCCTAATAAAATACACAACAAACCTACGATTTCAACTCCATGGTGCCACACACTGTTTTATTTTATTCGACTATGGACCGAATAATGATTAACTATGGAGCCCTAAATAACAATAAGAATATCCTTCAGTCTCGATTTAACAGGAAGTATGCAAGTAGAGACTTTCGAAAACAATGAAAAGAAAAAAACAATATATGCTCATAGTATTACGAAGAAACATTAAGGATGCTGGTATTGGCATGAGTGTCGCGCATGCTAGGGTGACGATATAAGCCCTCGGCAGCGAGGCCCGGGCCACTATGAATACTACCCGTTGGGAAAGGGTTAACCTGTTTATTTAATGATGAGATAAGTATAAAGGTGGATGTGATCCATTATACCTCACAACTATGCCACTGGCCTTTATGCTAAACAAAGTTGCCTGCTGCATAGATAGAAATGGGCAAGCTTTTATTCTAAATTGTGTTGAAAGCCTCATATAGAACTAAATTGCATATTTAATACTTAAGAAACATTTTTGTGCTTGATTTTTTATTTTTTTTTGATTATCATAATCCCCTTTTATTAAGGGCCCTTGGTAATGGGTAATAAATGATTATTAATATGGATCTTGTATGAAGTATCACTTTGCCATATTTTTACTTTTTATTGGTTAATCATCCGTGATTAGTAAAGTGATTTCACATCATGTTGATTAATCACATTTAAAGAGATAAAAATATTTTTTTTATTTTGAATATCAAGGGAAAGGGTAAATAGGTGAAATCAGGTAGGATAACTAAACACTTACTGAGCCATCTATACGTGAACAGATTTATTAAAATAGAATCATAGTAGCCATGGCAAGTATGTCATGCCATCCGGCCATCAGTGGGTTTAAAAAAGTCAAAATAAAATGAATTGTATGTATGTATTACAGAAGTCATGATTTGTTTGTATATAAATATACATATATTTATATATATATTATATATATATAAAATATAATATATATATATATATATATATATATATATATATATGCATATATTTATATATATTTAAAATATATATAGTTATAATATATATATTATTATATATATATATACGTTTTATAATGTATTAATGTGTATATATTATATATGATATATTATATAATAGTATTATATGTATATATATATATAATATATATATATATAATATATATAATATATGTTGGCCATGCGCCAACGGGGTGCATGGCCGCATCCACCCTTAGCTTCCACCACGAGGATCCCTCGGGGTGGGCTCAGGGGGCACACGACCCATCTCTAATTCTCCAAAAGGTCTCATCGAGCTGCTCGAGCCATGATCTCCTAGGTCGTTCCACAGGTCTCTCACACCTGGGTTTTCTTGCAGAGAGACAGCCTGATGGCAGGGTCCACAGGGAGGCGAGCTAGTGGCCAATAGCTTGAGTTGGCGATCCCGGATTATGCAAGTAAAGGTTCCTATACCAGTCTCACGCTGTAGCCGTCGGCTGGACACATGGGCCTGCCAACTGTACCCCATGATCCGGCGAGACTCCAAGACATTGGATAGCATCCAGGTTTCACTTCCATAAAGCAAAACTGGCAGTATCACAAGGTCTTGGAAGACATGCAGCTTGGTCCTTCTACATAGGTACTGACATCTCCAAATGCTCTTGTTGATCGAGTTCATGGCTCCTTTTGCCAGACCAATCCATCTATTGACTTCTTGGTATGACAGCAAGAGATATGGACTACGCTACCAAGGTATGTAAACTCTCTGTAACTTCAACGTCCTTGCTGCAAGCATGGATCGACTGGACGGTTCCCCTAACAGACCCCCAAAGTCCTGTATCTTTGTCTTTGTCCAGGAGACTTCTAGGCCCAAGGGCTTCGCCTCATTGCTAAATGCATCAAGAGCAGCCACCAGTGACTCCAAGGACTCAGATAGGATAGCAACATCATTGGCAAAGTCAAGGTCTGAGACCTTGATATTGCCTAGTGTTGCTCCACACTGAATTTGGCTAGTAGCTCTGCCCATTATCCAGTTCCATACAGGTGTTGAAAAGTGTCCAAGGACACAGCCTTGCCTCAACCCTGAATTAACAGGGAAGAAGACAGACCCCCACCACACTTTACAGCACTTTCAGTACCAGTATAAAGCTTGCTATTAGGCCAATAATCTGTGTTGGAATTCCCCTGAGTCTCAGGATCTCCCATATGATTCCCGATGCACCAGTCAAACGCCTTCTTGAGGTCGATGTAGTTGCAAACAACCCATGACCAAACTCACGACAGCGTTCCACAATTACTCAAAGCACTAGTATACGGTCTATTGTGGACCAGGAGTAAAATCTAGACTGCTCCAGTCTCTGATGCCTCAGTAGGTGGTTGCAGATCTATTTCAGAAGAATGTGGGTGAAACTTTGCCTGGTATGCTGAGCAGTGTAATGCCACGGTAGTTGCTTCAATCTCAACGACCCCCTTTCCCCTTCCAGAGAGGTGAGACCACACCCCTCAGCAGGTCAGTAGGAATGGTACCAGACTGCCAGATGGCAGTCAGGACTGTTTGCAGCCCGAGCCATAGGTCACCCCCAGCCTTTAGCAGTTCAGCAGGGATAGCACATATGCCTGCAGCTTTTCCCACTCTTCATCTGGAAATCGCCATCCTAACCTGTTAGTATATATATTATATTATATATATTATATATATATAATATATGAATATATATATATATATATATATATATATATCATGTATATATATATCTTATATTATATAAATAATAATAATATATAATATATAAATAATTTAATATATATATAAATATATATGCAATATTGAAAATCTGCCGCATCAATCAAGATATTTAGCAGTGTAATACAGCGATAGAGTGGGCTTGGGCGTAAAGCTCCCAAATATAGCATTTCATAAAGTATTGTGTGGAAAAGTGTAAAAATGAGTTAATTTTTAGAAAAGTGGACATAAGGGGGGGATGAAGATGAGAACCAACGTATTGGTGATTCCTACATTGGCCTCAGTCTCCTTTTTCTAAGCATCCCCCATGACTATATATATATGTGTGTGTGTGTGTAGGGGTGCATGTTGTGTGTGTTGTGTGTGTGTGTGTGTTTTGTGTGTTTTGGGGTGTGTGGTGTGTGCGCGCGCGCGCGCGCGCGAGCCAGTTCGGTCACACCCGGATACCGCTTTGAAGTCACCCAGAATAATGCGAATATCTCGTCGGGGGCAATTGTCTGCCACAGATGCGAGTTGGCGTAGAACGCCTTTTTCCCAGATCAAGTTTACATACGTCGGTAGGAGCGTATACAGCAATAAGAGACAACAGTTAGCTTGCATCCAAGCTAACGGGTTGGAGGGTCTACCTGGTACAACTGCCCAAAATACTCAACCCAACGTTCACGAATCCCAAAAATGATCTGAGATGATCCGTCCATCCGCTGATCGGACTGCAGTCATCTGTGAGGAGGGTTAGAGTTCAGCTTCTCAGGGCTTGATAGGCAGGCGAAGGTCGTTTACCAAGAATGGCCTTCAATCCTCTCAGCAAGATTCCTGATGAACTGTTCCTTGTCCCTTCTCCTGGTACCAGGAGCCAGAGATCCTCATTTTTTTGGGAACTAGCAAAGTCCCGGAGAAAGAGGGTATGCTCGCTGCTGGGATCAGCTCCCCAGCCAGGGGGGGGGCCGACAGACATCTCGTAGCCAGTTCGGTCACAGCCGGATACCGCATTGAAGTCACCCAGAACAATGCGAATATCTAATCGGGGGGAATTGTCTGCCACAGATGCGAGTTTGGGATAGAACGCCTCTTTCACTCAAGTTTACATACATCGATAGGAGCGTAACAGCAATAAAGACATGAAGCCAAAAGCAAAGCTTCAGTGCGGTATCCGGCTGTGACCGAACTGGCTATGCACACACACACACACACACACACGCACCCCCGCAAACCCCCAACGCACACGCACACGCACCGCACACGCACACGCACACGCACGCGCACGCGCACGCGCACGCGCACGCACGCACACACACACACACACACACACACACACACCACCACACACACCACACACACACACACACATATATATATATATATATATATATAATTTTAAAATTATATTTTTGTAAACTTACTGTTTAGTTGTCTAGCCCTTACCCCTCAAGGAGAGCCTCAGGGGTGGACTATTTCTCTCCCGAACATACACCAGGCTTATGGCCATTAATGAAGCCTTTGTAAACTTATTAGGGGCATTGAGACCTGCGTACAGATTTTTATTCTCCTGATTCTGCGACCCCTGGCTCTATTTTGACCACAACTCTGAACACTACCTCCTCCTCAATACCTTCTATTAACTCAATCTAGGCCAAAACCATCAAACAATGTTTTACTCACCCTCCAGTAAACTTTCCCCTCCTCTATAAAATCCTCCAAGCAACCCCCATATGCACCCTTCCCCTTACCCCCCTTCCCCCCTTTTTTTACTACCTCTCAACACCGCTTCCTTTTTCACACGTCCCATTTTCTACCACCCCCACTTCAAAAAACCAAAATATTTTCCCAGCCAAATGGATCGATCTTTCGTGATCCTCTTACAGACCCTTACTCTGACAGCACTCTCCTCTCCGCAATGACCCCCAAAAAGTGGGAATGTTTCCTTCCACAGCCGCCCTATCGTTCCCCCCTTGTCCAGTTATATGAAAAACCCTAACTGACTTCAAGGGGAAAACCCCTCCCTGCCCATCCCCCCCCTTCCCCCCATACTCCCCGACAAGCTGCCCCTTCTTTTACAAAGGGTTTGGGCAGTCGTAGAGACAACCTACTTTTCCCGCCCCCTAGACTATGATGCAGTCTCAAATTTAAAGCTACATCATTCTCCCAAAGGCCGCCGTAAGTTGAAACCCAAAATTGCCAAGATTTCTTTCCCTACCTAACCTCCCCCCTTTATGTTTATATTGGCGAAGTGTGGGGGCCTCCTGCTGACCATATCAACCTCCCCCCTCATGTCAGACTTTTTGGAGTTAGGCCCCCCGCCAAACACTCCCCCCCCAAGCCTGAAGCCCTCTTTTGTCCGACCTAGTCAGATAGATCAAAAAAGCTCTCCCAAACAGGGGTTTTTGTATTTGGTGGCTCCCCCAATGTTTTTTATAGGGGGTGTCATACCTGCAAGTTTGAGTGTGAGGTGGCAAATCTCGTTAAAATTTGTCACAACCGACAGGAAACACGCAGACAAGGTTTATGTCTTACTACAGTACTGTCTTCGGTCTCCGACCCAAGATGTTTCTACATCTCCTTCAGTATCCCTTCTGCATCCATCATCTACCATCTCCCTCCCCCTGTCAATCTCTACCACTACTTCCTGGTACCTACTCCTCTTGCTTCTTTCTCTTCTCATCTCATCATCAAAAGGTTCACCCCATCCTAACCGCATCCTCTCCTACTAAATCTCTCCCTTCACCCTTAAACGTCCATCCCCTCTTTCCCCCTCTCTTAAGAAGCTTTTGTTTATCAGACCTTATCCCTGGCTCCTTCCCTTCCAACTTCTCCGACACTCATTTTATTAATTTGTAATAACTCCTACATTCGAATATTTGCGGTTTCTGTTCTCACAGACCTGATCTTCGTCATATCCTTCTTATACCCTTTCTATTGTCTACCTCTAAGACTTTTCTCACACATCCTCATTCCCAATTCCAAGTACCATTTTGTCCTTGCTATACTCATCCATCAAAAAACACCATATGTTATACCTCCCATTCAAACCAATGTCATTTGCAGTTATTTGCATCTTTCTTTACCGCATTTATTTCAGTCGATTTCTCCCCTTCCCTCTCCGTGACTTTTGTGGTTATTAGTAAATGCAAAAGTCAGATCAATCTTTATTTAAGTTAGTTTAGTTTAGTCCTTTATTTACCACCCTGGCTAATTGCACAGGTGTGGGTAACCTGTGGTACATTTGTGTATGATTAACATATAAAGGTATTACATTTCAATTTTAGGCTATAACATTATTATGATAAGTACTATATCAGTTAAAGAATGAGCAATTACACAGTCGTCATCTACTCATCAGCTTAACAAGGGTGTTCAGTGGCCGAGTCTAGCCGAGTGTGTGGTATAATCCAGAGTTACAAAGTTTGGAAAGAAGAGTGGGAAGGAAGAATGGGGACAGGGTAAGGTAAGGGGTGGGGGAAAATGAATTTTAGAAGAAAAAGAAGCCGGACCTAAACCCCCATGCAAGATAAAGCTTGGGGTAATGTTGTAGTGGATTCTTTGAAAGGAGGAAAAGGTGGGGGTGGCCCAGCCCCGTCTTGAATCTTTTGTGTTCGGTGCGAGTGTCCTCGAGCGCGCGGGGCATCCCCTCCACCACACGAGGCTGCGCGGGGGGGAAAGCCGACCACTCTGGGTGCGTAAGGTACGAGTATCCTACACCTTGAAGCGCGTGTCGGCATTGGAGGTGTCGCACGCTCGCGTCGTTCTCGTGGGAAGTGGGTGGGGCGCGCAGCCCGGGACCCCGTTAAAATCGAACGAAGGCGGGATTCTCGACTAACTGGGGAGGTAGGGATAAAAGTTAACAGTTTAGGCGCCATCTGCAGTTGTGCTCTGGGCAGGGCCCTCCCCCAGGGCTATCTCTCGGCTAACCTATGCTGTTGGAAGCGCTGAAGCTCGGAGGTGTTCGCAAATCAGCGGCTGGCCTTTCCCTGCCTGTGTCAACAGAAGGTTCCCCTTCTGCAGCTGGGCTAACAAAGAGACGCGGCCTGGCGGCAACGCCCACGTTTGGGTTAAGGCCACTGGCCGTGACACTTCTTTCCTCGGCTGGCATAAATCCTTACGACAAAGGTTTTATGGTCCTGGCACGAGTACTAGCAGCAAGTGTCCGTGTTTGTGCCGGAAACCAAAACCAGTGGGATGGGTGGGGTTAGGATATGGATGCTGGGTCCATGCTATGGCAAAGGATAATGAGAGAGTGAGGGTGAGGTTATTGTCACGTAGCGTCAGGTAACGAGGTGAAAGTATTTAAAAGCGGGATGTGAGGGCTGTGGCAAAGGGGAGGTTAAACTTTGAAATATGAAAGGTCACAACAAACCGAAAGAAAGAACAAACTACGTTAAAAACAGAAAAAGAAAACACAAACAAAACAAAAACTGAAACAAACAAGGGATAGGGGAAGGGGAACGGTGAAAAAGAAGGAGTAGGAGGTGGCTTTAAAGGATGCGACCAAGCTCTAAAAACTGCCCACTTATTCGTCCCATGCCAAAGGAAAAAAGATCATGGCCTAATCCGGGTCTCCGGCCGGACGAAAGATGGTTAGTCTCCAGCCAGGCGGTATTCAACCACTGAGTGTGTCGGTCTGTTTACAGACCAACCTACGCCACTCGTGTTCAGAGGAAAACAGAGAAGCTTCCTCGTGGAGTTCAGATGTAATAAATCGACCCCAGTCTCTCATATAAATCCATCTGAGTACTTATTCTGAACAAACTGGACTTCGCGTTTGTTAGTGCTGTTTGTGTGAGTGCAAGTGGTGTGTATGTGAGGAGAGGTTTAATCAGTGTTTTGTATAGATGCAGCTTCGTGCGTGGGGCCGCACTTTTAAAACGATAAAGTGAATGTAAGTTTTTCTGCTAAGGCGGACTAGGAAATTTATATACAGGTTAATCGAAAGTAGTTATACAATTAAATCGAAAATAGTTATCATAGATTAAACCCAAATGGTACAAGAGGATCTGAATTGGAGAGGTTGCTTGTAGCTATCGAAGATGTTGAGGTAAAGGTTGTCGTAGGAGGAATTTTTCATGGTCTTAAAAAGAAAACTTTTATTTTTGTCGCGTTAGTCTTGATACGCCATTTATGCTCCCATCTCGGAAGGTGTCCAGTTCGTCATTAAGGGCGATGAATGACACCTGAAAGCGCACTGTGTCGAGTTAAGTGTGTACAGTTGTAAGCATAGAGGATAGTGAGTGAGTCTGTGTGTTTTGGGTCGGGTGGGTCTTTTGTGTATAATGTATAGAGTGTAGGGCTGAGTATGCTGCCCTGCATTGAAATGATGCCTGAAACTTTTTTTTTAATAATCTTAATTTTTAAACTGCGGTCATGAAAACTGCAGAGCAACTTTTTAATCAATTTTGGAAAGTTAAATTTAGTGTACAGCTTGTAATTCAGGCCACATACAGACCGTGTCAAACCCCCGTTTAATATCTTTTGTGACAGGAAAAGTCTTTAGTCGTCGGGTTTTGTTGTTTATGTAGTTTGTGATGATATTCAGAACGTCTTGCATCAAGTGATGCGAGCGAAAGCCGAATTGTTTGTGTGAAAGAAGGTTATGGGCTTCGAGATACCACCTTAGTCGAGTGTTTATGATTTTTTTTTCGAAAATTTTGCCAATGTCTCGAGTAGACTAATAGGGCGGTAACTCTTTGGGGCAGTCAGGTCTTTTTGTGGGTTAGGAGTGAGGGCCACTAAAGCAGTCTTAAAGGGAGAGGGGAAATAGCTGGTAGCGAGAGAGGGGTTTAAAGGTCAGCTTTTTATAATGTTGTCAGGAAGGTGAAGTAAGAGCGTCGCGTCCGATCTGTGAGGAGCCTGGAGCCCCTTTATTTTTTCTTTTACTTCCTCACATGAGATGGGGCTGTGAGTTTTGCAGGTGTCGTCCAGCCCATTCAGTCGGGTAATTGGCTCTGGGTTAGTTTCTACCCTGTTTCTCTTGACTCCAGGTATCAATTTCTTGAATTCTGGCAGTGAACAGGGATGAGGAGGGGGAGGGTAGAAAACTTTGGGCCCAGTGTTCTTCAAAGATTTTGATAACATCCATGGGATCTGAAACATTTACGTTATTATGAATGAGATGGTGCGAAGGTGAGGGGTTGTGATCCGTAAAGATGTGAAAGCCCTTTCCCTGGACATATATCCGGAAGTGCTTGATGGCCACAAAGAGCTCCTTGTCAAAAGTGCTGTACCAATTTGCTGTGGGGCTGAGCTCTGTGAAAAGAATGCCGGGGGCTGCCAACCATTACCGGGATCTGCTGCAGAACGGCTCACATGGCGGTGTCCAAGGCGTCTACGGCTATATTGAACCCTGCCGCTGTTGTGGGTGGTTGAGGGGGGTTGCTGAGGCTAAGACATCATTGCTGACCTCGAAAGCTTCACTCGCCTCAGGGTCCAGGTAATATCTTTTGCCCTGTCTTGACCGGGATAGAATGAGGAGGCACTGTGGGGGGCCAGTAAAGATGCACATTTGGGAATGAATCTTCTGAAGCTGTCTCTTTGTTGTTGGTTGAGGGAACTGCCTGATGCTGCTGACCTTTTCCTGAGCCGGGGTAGGTCACACCATTTGCTGTAATGGTGTGACCTAGAAAAGTAAAAGGTGAGCCCAAAGACTCTTACCAGGGTTGATGACGATTCCGGTTTCCTGCAGGCGGTCGAACAGGGCTAGAGGTGTTGCTTTGCTCCTCTCTACTGCCGCTAGCAATGAATATGTCGTTGATAAAAATTTAAAACACCCTGTAGTCCTGTATAACATCATTCATGTTGAAAGGCATTCGTAAACGGCATTTTATAGAAATTGTATGGGCCCAAAAGGGGGTTACAGCAGTCTTTGGGATTTCCTCCTCGGCGATGGGATCTGATGATACGCTCTGATGAGATCGTTTTGGAGAAAATCATGCACCTTGAGAGTTTGAAGTGTAAAGGGAATGAAGGTGGGGAAGGGGGTAGTGGCCGGAGCGGTAGCTGTGTTGAGATGGCGATAATCCCCACAAGGGCGCCAATCACCCATCCATCTTCTGTACTAGATGCAGGAGGGATCCCCACTAGCTGCTGGAAGGGTGTATGATTCCAAGCTCCCTCACGTGTTCGAACTCTGCCTTTGGAAACGGTGCGAGGGTCCTGCAACAGGAGTAGATCCAATCAGGGATCCAATCATGGCGATGTGGTGTTTTGACAGTGTGGGACGGTGTCGTTGCCACGTTGATGGGTTTTGTCAGTGCTGGAACTCACAAGCATAGCTCTATAGGCTCATTGGTTGGGCAGCACTGTATAAATGCGGGGGTGCATGCCAGGGTGAATAAGGGATAGGTTCGGGCCCCTGACTGGTGCACGAGAGACTTCCATTTAAGGGGCCACAGTGAATTCATGATGTGCATGGAAGGCTGCCCGAGAATTGGCTGCTGTAAAATCAGTGACCAGGAATACCCACATGAGCTTCGAGTGGGGGCGCCGCTGAAAAGGAGTGTCATGGAACACTCACCATATACGTTGCTAGGTGAACATTGGCAGCTTCCAATGTGCGAGAAGCGGGCGAGTGCCTGTCCTAGTGGATGCGGGGATAAGGTTGACTGCTGCTCCTGTTTCTACCAGAAACTGCAGGTGAGAATTGTTTGTCATGGACATAGAGCATAGACATAGGACATAAATTGTGAGAGACTCCAGGGTTAAAAAAGGGACCGTGGATACAACTGAACTTGTGCGGTTGTCTGAATAGCCAGGATTTCGTCGGCTTTTGAGGCTAGATTTTCGATTGGGAATTCTGATGCAAGGAGGGCACTGGATTGCGGATATCATGTGGCAGGTGTGTAGGCATGGTGTTGATGTGTCGGAGTAATTAAGAGGGGGTACGACCATCGGTTGACGTTGTCGTGAAGAGGGAAGGTGCCACTCGCTGCAGGATCGCTTCTTTGAGGAGTTCATATGTGTTGTATTTGGGTTGTTGAGAAGGTCACCAATGGAGAGAAGTAGCTCTTTGAGAGATTTGTCGCCAGTATCCGATATTTGGTGATTGGTATGGTGACTTTTTCATAAGAGGCCCTCCTGTTCCATCTGCAGAAACCATTCCTGAAGGCAGGCAATGGGGCAGGCAGGGAGCGGCTTCAAGGAGGCTGAAAGACTCATGACAAAACAAGACTAATATATCCGGGGGACATCAGTGTGGTTATTAGTAAACACACAATTCAAATCAACTCTTTATTTAAGGAGCTTAAAAAGGGTGTTCAGTAGCTAGAGTCTAGCTGATGAGTGTGTGGTGTAATCCTGAATTCCACGCTTAAATGGGCCAGCAGCAATGTGTATACTCAGGTCAGGTCCGGAAACTTTGCAGTAAATTTGGGGAAGCCGAATCGCCAAAACAGCGTGAACCTACCTTTATTGTGTGCGAAAGTTCGTCGCGAGGTGGTCATCACACTTTGTTACCTTAGAAACTCTACTCTCCCAACTCCATTTCTTCATAGTTAGTGTAACTGCCGCCACACTCTTCGGGGGTGATTCCTTACTTCAGATCCCCCCACACTCTTTTACGTGACCATGCAATCGTTTTCATGTCTCGACCTCTATGCTCCCTTAAAACCATTAAAAGGGTGTAAAGGAGTCATTGCCACCACCCGATTGGTACGTTCGGGTACAAGTGTATGGTGTAAGGGGGGATGCAGGGTCAGAAGAATTGTAGAAAGGAGCGACAGTAGTTTGCGTATATGTGTGTGTGTGTGTGAAGCTAGTTGTGAAAATGAGCCGAAGTGAGGTAGGCAGGGTTTTAGAATCCCGAGGAGAGGCGTGTACGATGCTTCATCTATACTTAAGGGTTTTTGATTGTTTGTCTTTAAACTTTAGAGACTAGTGTCTATATAGGCTTTATTTCACCCTTCCTTCTTACAAACAGTTGGTGACTTATTAAGAGAGTATTAAAAAATCATCTCTTTATTTTGAAAAACCCCAAAGAAAAAGACGGAACATAAAACGAAACATGGGCACAGTAAATCAAACACTAAAACACAAGACAAGGACAAAACAAACAAATCACAGTAAAAAAAAAAAAACCGACATTAAAACAAGAGCCCCCTTCTCTCGCGTAAAATGTACTTAATCACTTATCTATTTTGCCGAGACCCCCTTTATCCTGCGCACCACCACCACAGAGTCCAGCACTGCAACTGGCCTGGAACTCGAACTTGAACTCCCTTGAAGGACGCGGGGACTTTCCATTGTCACCTCGGCCCACAAAAAACCCGATTTTTGGGTTCTCATTAGATTTGTAACTAAAAATTCCTATGGTCACTAAGATCTTGTTATTGTAATCAAATATTTAAAAAGTGTTCATAAAATGAATAAAGGTTCTGTGGAATAAAATAGTAAATATAAAAAAGAACCATCGTGCACAAGTGCACAAATTTAAAAGTTTCTTTTTATTTTCATTTTCTATTTGGTGGTCTAATTTCCAATACGGCAAAGGTTCGCCTAAAACACGATATAAAATTTTATTAAATGCTCATAAAATAAAAATAAAACAAATAAAAAAACACTGAAAACGAAACCCCGCAGATGAGACGCTCCCCGGTGTGCTTCCCGTTTTCTCTTGTCGCAGCTTCCTCACCGCGACGGGCATTCTCAACCCCCCGGGGGATAAAAACGGGTTTGGGGCAACCTCGGAGTCTGCAACCTCCTCCGTGGAACGAGGGTGGATACCGTCCTTCATCTCGTAAGGGGGGAGACAGAAGGCATATGTAGGGATCGTGGGGAAGTATACAGACGGTCCACTACAAAGGACTCACACTATTCCAGCCACTTTTCCTGCCTGACTCTTATGGCAGTTTTCCTTGGCATCCTGACTGCTTCCCTCATGATGTCGGGGCTTGTACTTGTCAAGGGTTCTTTTGCCTTTTTTTACACATGTTCACTCTGTGGTTGACTTCCTTAATCTCATCATTAAAGTACCAGGGGTCTTTATAACTCCTGGACCATGGCCGAGTTTTAGGTATAGTCTGTGAGGTTGCTTGATTTATGGCACTGATAAGTCTGGCTTCAAGCACTGTGGTAGTATGTAGTATTCCATGAGTTGGGTGGTCGGGCTCTGACGATAGCTGTGATTGGTTTAAGTAATTCTACAAATATCTACAACTAAAATAAACATTCAATTAAATGTCTAGTACCAAGGTATCAGAATTACTATTAAAAGAGAAATAATGAAAAAAAACGAAACAAACTTAAAATAAAGCATATACAACCCTATGGCCACTGCGTACAGTCCAAAATGTACGGTTATAGAAGCATAAAAGTGGTAAGATCTTTCGTTGTTACTGAGTGTTTGGTTTTGCATGAATGTAAGATACTTTCCATGGTGAGGAGCTGGTGGTGGCGTGGGAGGAGGAGGAGGGGAGGGGGAACGGAGAGACAGAATGGAAGAATGATGATGATGATGAGACATGAAGAGGAAGTACCGAACGGAGGATAGAAGTGGGAGGAGTAAGAGGAACTAGGAACAGAGACTCCCCGCCGAGGATCCCCTGCCCACCGACATCTTCCTCCAGTTGATTCGTCTGTGTGTGGAGTCTAATTCCATTTCCTTTGAAGGTCGATTCCACTCTCAGACGTTCGGTTTTGCCAGGGGTCTCCCCTCTCTCCAGTCCTGGCAAACCTTTTTTCATGGAGTACTTCGAGCCTGAGCTTCTTCCTCCCATCTCCCTTCGACGTCGGTCTGGCTGAGGTATGCCCGACGACGTCTTTGCTCTCTGGCCTCATGACCCTGCCCTGTTCCCGGATTTCCTGATGCAGCTGAACTCACTTTTCTCCTTCCATCCGTTTCAGGTGGGATGGGAGGTTAACAACAAGCCCCCTTTCTTGGACACCCTAGCCATCGCTCTGCTGGCCACTTCTCCTCCATATACAGGAACCCTATGCATAGTGGTATATACATACACTTCTCATGCCATCCTCTTCATGTTAAGAGAAGTGTTGCCACCTCGCTGTTCCTTCGCGCCCTCTGCATCTGTGACCCCCAGTACCTGGATGGAGAAATCGTCTTCCTACGTCGCTTGTTCTCCAACTGGGCTACTCCGGTCATGTTCTTGAGCCAAACGATATCTGGGGCACCCCGTACCTTCTACCACACTCTCCACCTACAGATACTCCTCACTTGCCCGCCCTCAGCCTCCCCTACACTGAGGAGATCTACTCTCCCCTGCCCGCCTTTTTCACCCTCTCACTGCGGGCTGATCTCTCGCCAGGTGAACACTCTCCGTCGCAACCTGGTCCATACCAGCACTCCTTTTACCTTTGAAGGTGGGCACCTATGCTGTTCCTTGTGCCCTTGTAATAAGCAGTACTTTGGCGAAACAGGCGCCAGTCTTACCAAGCGTCTGTCTCAACATAAGTACGCCCGTATATATATATATATATATATTATTTTATATATATATAATATAATATAATATATATAATGTTTAACACACACAACACACATATATACATATATAAAACATATTCACACACACACAGATATATATATATATATATATATATATATTTTATATATATATATATATATATATATATATATATGTTGACCCAATGCCGATGGGGAAAAAAGAAAAAAAAGAAAAATAAATAAATAAAAAATAAAAAAATGGGGGAAAATTCTATGCTCATTTTTTTTTTTTTTTTTTTTTTTTTTTTTTTTTTTTTGTGAAATGTCTTTGCACATAGATGACTCTGCTATGCTTAGGCCACAAAGAGTAAATTAGTAATTTTGTGACCTTACCTGATTGCAACTTTCCCTTTTATTGGCGGGAAAAACCCCAATGTTTACTAGTGCTATAAATATCGATGATGCACTCGTGTATGAACCTTTGTGAGGACGCCCTTACATAAAACGCAGAACCAATAATAAAAAATCTTGTGGCCACAAGAGTTACCCTGGAGCCCGGGCCTCTCGTCTCGCTAGGCATTATTGCTTCTGAGTTTCGTAAAGTAAATAAATTTAAAAGTAAAATCCTGTAGATTACAGAACATTATTGTGCTTTGCCAGCACCATCAGTGCTCTAGATTTGCAGGTGACACGAGGCTACAGTAGTCGTAGTCCAGCCCCCACCTCAGACCCGCAGCTCTCTTCTACAACAGGGTAGCCCTTTGGGCTTTTGACCCGGGTAGGGAGGCCCAGTAGTTCCTGGGGCGTCCCTTTGGGCGCACTTTTTCTCTCTCTAAATTTTCATCTTAATGTGACTTTCCTGAGCCGAACACCGCAGAGTTCCTCGTGAACTTCCCGTATTTCGTTTGGGGGGTGGGCATCTACTTACCGTCCTTTCGCCTAGCAATTCGGCGGTGTAGGAATGTCCCCACACATAACTTATCCTCGCTGTGGTACTGAGAACGCAACCAGGCTTCCACTGGGGGGTGTAGAGACGAAATAAAACTGGATTTACTCTCTTAGCTATTGCTGTTTAGGTTGATACCAAAAGTTAAGAGCCTTGATCCCTTCAGACAAAATTGAACAAGGGTCGGACCTGGTCCGATGCCCAGTATGGGATCTACCCCTGCTACCCCTTCTCATCCTCAAGTCCCCCTCCTCAAGGAGGATGGGGCGACCTGTCTGAACCACTCTCAGACCAATCGACTTGAACAACGGAACCCCCACTACGATAACAAAACTAGAAGACCACTTTTCAAAATCCCCACAGAGAATGCGAGGTTCGCGAATTAAAATGCGTGATTAAAATCATCTCTTTTGGAACGTGAACCCCTTCAATCCATCAAAAAGGTCCTTGATGGTCAGGGACGGCGATTTTTAATTTTTGTCAAAAATTGCGAGATGGAAGCTCCTTGTTTAAGTACAATACAACTCCCAGATTAAGGATTTACTTAAGCGACGCAATTCATGATCTTCGAGTTAAAGTAACTATCCCTATCGGCCCCAAATACCTGTAAGGGATTAATCTTTCACTAGGGATTTGAGACGAGAAAAAGTGAAATTCTTTGAGAGGCATGAAGGACCTAAACGTAGTGGACGTTCATTGTATGACCAGGGACGGACGGAAATGTGCGAACGAAAACTTGAAACTGATGTTTTTTTGACCTTTGCTTTGAATAAAATTCCAGAATATGTCACGTGTCGGTTATAGAACGTGTTTCAAGTAGACCTATGTCCAAAAGCCAATGCATTGTAATAGATGCCAAAAATTCGGTACAATACACCTCATTTAGATGCATTGCTAAAGATTTCAAATAAATTTGTTTGCCGCAAATGTTCTGAAAGCCCATGACCCCATCACTTGTACTAGCCAAATCTCCAATGTGCTAATTATGGAGTCCCCATCAGTCAGATCTGCTGATGCAACATCCTGAAGAAGGAGACTGAGACATTAGCATATATGAGGAAGCATGGAAGTTAGTTATACTGAAGCTAAGAGGAAAGTGGAAAAGTTTTGACAGCAACAACCCCTACTTCCTATGCTGAAGCATAACTAACATCACCCCTAGTGCAAGTAATGTCCAGTCAACAGCTTGCAGCCAAGGTAAAGAATTGCAGAACTGAAACAAACAAACCGTTTAAAGAATTAAATATATAAATTTAAAGTGTATCATTTGACTAAATTGGTCGATTCAAATGGCTGCATCAACCCGCCAAAATCCTAAGGAGGCTGATACCGAATCACAGTCCGGAGCGCACCTTCCCGTCCTGGCTACTCCCTGTGAGGACTTTCGTCCTGGCTCGCGATCGGCTTCTCGTGAGGAAGCCGTCGACAAATCGTCAGGCGTCCTCCCTCGCCAGGAGGTTCAGGACTGGAGGGCTTCTTGTTCTCCAATCATCCCGAGAGAGTCCCCGGGAAGCGGGGAGAGGAGGCGTCTCCCTCCCAAAAAAAGAAGCAACAAAGCTTGTGGACAGGCAACTTTCCAACCCCATAAAACGTAATCTTCGCGTCGACCATTATACAATGGAAATGTCCGAAGTCTTAGATCTAAAGTAACATTACGCTTTCAAAACTTAATTAGCCTCGTCATGCTCCCGATATTATAGTTTCTCCAAGAAACGCATTTCACTACACCTCGTCTCTGACGAGGTCGTTTCGCTGAGGAACTCTACCATTTATGTCGGAAGGATCGTGAGGGTAGGGTGGAGGCGGAGTCGCCATGTACATCCACAAAGCCTCCCTTTTACAGAAGTGGACATTGATTCTACTTTGGAGTTTGTCGCATGCAAAGTAAAAATTAATGGCAACGTATCTGGCAATGTTCACTTTATTGTCCCCCTGATGGCAGTGATAGCCTAATGATGAGCTCTTGCTTCTTTCAGGAACGTCTGCCCAAAATAGTATTTTAAGCGATTTTAATGCTCATCATACGTTATGGGGTTTCCCTGCGGGTGGGGTTTAAGGTGACAATTATTTAGTGATTAATGAGTCTGATCTAGTCCTCTGAATGATGGTAGTCCGACGCGTGTGGACGATATACCGTAATTTAAGCTTTATTGACCTATCACTGGTCTCTTCATCAATAAGCATCCAAGTGCCTGTGGCACACCATTGACGACTCCGTGGAAGCGATCATCTTCCTATTTTGATTAAATATCATCACCACAGTGAGAACGCCTTCAGCGCCTAAATTTAACGTAAAAGAGCAGACTGGGTCGCCTTCACAGAGCGTCAAGCTCGAACTTGTTGGAGAAACCATTGATGATAAGTAAACTATCAGATTCGATTATAGAAGCAGCATTGCTATCCATCCTAAAACTTCGACAGATAGCGTTAAGCAAGAGTTTCCATGGTGGACACCAGATTGCCGCAGGGCGCTGTGCCGACGCATAAGGCCTACAGGCTTTTCAAAAATACATCACTAATGAGAAAACTTTTTGCAATTACAAACACAAGAGCTAGGGCTTCTGTAGAGTATAAGACATCAAAAAGAGACTCCTGGCGGAGCTGTGTCTCTACAATCAATAGCAATACAAAAATATCGAGGTTTGGTCCACTATCAATAAAAATAAAGAAAATCATCTTTTAAATCAATACATCATGAAGAGGGCAAATAATTTCGATCACCTAGAGACATTTCTAATGCACTCGCCAGCAGTTCTCTTCTCATACAAGCAGCTCAGATAATTAACATCCCACCTTCCCTGACCATCAGGGAAGAGGCTGAGCCTGCAACCAATTCACTTTGCCACAGGAGATGACTTTGATTACAATAAAGATCTAACAATGGATTGAGCTTGTCCGAGCCCTAAGAAGCCTGTAGAGGAACATCCCCAGGCCCCGATGAGATTCGATATGAGATTATTGAAGCTCTTAATCATGATGACATGATTAAGTTGCTAGAAGAGGTGTAACAATGAAAATTTGGAAAAGTCACACTTTTCCAAACTCTGGGCACTTCGCCACATCCATTCCCATATTGAAAGGAGGGGTAATCCCAGACTTGCCATCTCCTACCCGCCCAATTGGCGTTGACAATTGCTTATGCAAGCATAGGAAGAATTGTTAATAGTAGGCTATTGCTTTTTTTAAATTCCAGTAATTTACTATTGACGAGCCATGCGGCTTCCGCAAGGGACCGCCAAACTCCTCGATCGCTAGTAAGCTGGACAAGTCATATTCAGAGGCCATTGCCAAAAAAGAATTTTTTTGTTTCAGTATTTTTAGATATACGAAAAAGCCTACGACATGACATTGGCGATAATGGACTACTCAGAAAACTTTATGCTTTTGGATTACGTGGCAACTTGCCTTGTTTTTATCCAAATTTCCATTCTGACGAACTTTTTGCTGTCCAATTATTTTCCGACAATGTCCACTTTTTCGACATTTTTTGTCCAGGCAAACGGGGTCCCACAAGGAAGTGTCTTGTCCACCAACCTTATTTTTATGTATGATCAATGACTCTTAACCAGCTTCCTCCTCGGATCTTAAATACTCACTGTACGCTGATGGATTGTGCATTATGGCATTCCGCAATAATGCAAATTCTCAGCAAATCGCCTTCCAATTGGCACTGGATATGTTCATAACTGGGGCCGTCCAGTGGGTTTTTAAGTTTTTCCATTCGAGAGTATTGGGGTAATTTTTTCACGTAGGAGAAAGCCCGAACATCAGGCTAACTCTAGACAACCACCAATAATACCTATTCAAAATGTCTGCAAAGTTTCTTTGGGCTACTTTTTGATAAGTAGACTCAATTGGAAAGGACCACCTTGTGTCAGTTAAAGAATAAATGTCAAAAATCACTGAATTTAATAAAGTGCAATTTCTGGTACAATGGGGAGCTGATAGACAGTCTTTCTAAGTGGTATTAAAGCGCTAGAAATTAAGGTCCTAAAGTAGATTTTGGGTCAATCGTGTATGGTTCGGCATCGAAACAGTTTGAAGGTTTGGATTCTTACAGAATGCCTTTTGCGTTGTGTGTCCTTGGAGCCCTAATTGCACTCGGATCGAGCGTCTTGAGGTGGAGTCAGGAGTACCTCCCCTCCGCTCAGACGGCGGCCAGTTAGCCTTGAGCTATGCCGCAAAGGTGGCTCGAGACCGAAGCCACCCTAATGGCAATAGTGGCTTAGGCCCTTTGGCCACGAGACTCCCACGACCTCGTCGAACAGTCGGTAAGATCCTCTATCATCGATACCCCTGGTTCATTCAAATAATAGCGCCATGTGAAACCCCAATTTTTTCCATCATGGAATCCTGGCTTTCATCAGAGCCCAGGCCATGGCGCCGGCGGTGGAGGGTACGCCAAGGTTCAGAGAGGATCCTTATTAAACTCTCCTTTTTTTTCATTATATACCGACGGCTCCGAGACAGAAGAGGTGTGGGTGCGGGTGTATGGTCGACTGAATGTGAACTAACGTTCAGACTGCCGAAATCATTACATCGATCTTTCTTGCTGAAACTTTTTTGTCCCATTGATAAGCTATTGATTTTGCACTACATCGACTCACCCACGATAGAATAGTCCATTTTTTCAGATTCATTAAGTTCACTTAAAGCCATTAATCATTAGAAACCACCAAAAATGAACTTCTGGTAATATCATTCGTAGGCTACATGGTGCAATAAATCAATCAGCTAATATGGGTACCAGGCCACTCTGGTATCCATGGCAATGAGCAGGTGACAAATTAGCCGGGTCAACTGGTGATCTGGACCTTAGCATAGTCCCGTACAGAGCTCCACAGTGTTTTGTGTCTCTTATAAAGCAAAAATACATCTCCTGTGCAAAGTGATGGAACCAGCCTCCAACCCACACACAAAAATAAAACAAAAAATAGAACTGTGGGACACAGCCCCACAGGAAGGAAAGAAGGGAGGAGGTGGTGTTGGCCCGCCTTAGTGTCAACAGCACAAGATTTACCCACCTCACTCCCCTACATTGAAAAACGATTTCCCCCACAGTGTCACCTCTGTACACCAACCCTTACCTGTAACGCACATACAATAGTCTGCAATAAATACAATATACAAAGGCAAAAAATAAAACAATATTTTCCAACAACATAGAGATTTTACACTATTCAAATATATTATCGATAAAAAAAATTATCTCTAAAGTAATCACTTTTTTAAGGAGACAAACTTTATGACCTTATCTAGATTGACAGAATAAATAGGATCCATTGGCTTATACCTTGGGCCACATGCCGCTGGTTGATAGCCAAGAAATCCAACAAAGAAAGAAAGAAAGAAAGTGTATGAACGACTGGACTCGTGTTTGAGACTTTGAATAGCTCTGACCTCTGTCCAGACGAAGCAGCAATAGACTCAAAGCCTTGTGCCATAGGAGCTACCCTGGTGTCCGGGGCCTCTTGTCTCGCTCGGCGCTATTGCTTCTGAGTTATATTAACTAATTTACATAGAGTAAATTTCTGATTTTTTATCAGCGCTTTGTACTTTGCCTACACCTTCAGTGCGTTGTTTTTGCTAGGTGACACGAGACTACAGTAGGCGTAGTCAGAGCACCCACCTCAGCCCGCAGCTCTCTTCTACACCAGGGTAGCCCTTACGGTCATTGACCCCTGGGTAGTGGAGGCCCAGTAGTCTGGGCGGTCCTTTGGGGGCCTTTTCCTAATTCTAAATTTTCCTCTTTCATGTGACTTCCCTGAGCCTACCGGAGTACCCTTGTGGGCTTCCCGTATTCGCCTGGGGGGTGGGCAACCGACTTTACCGTCCTTCCACTAGGCAAGTTCGGGCGGTAAGGGGGTACTTCCCATAACTCGATCCTCTCTGGTGGTACTGGAGAACGCCACCAGCTTCCATTTGGGGGTAGAGGACGGAAACTGCACACTCTCTCTTAGCCTATTGCTGTTAGGTTATAACATAGTTAAGGTGGTAACTGTCCCTTTCAGGAACACGGGTCACGGGCCCAGGGTCGTACTCGGGTCCGATACCATTATAACGATTCTCGGCTACCCTCCTCCTCCTCAAGGGGGGGGACGACCCATGACTCTCCTACGACAATCGGACCTTGAACAACGGAACCCTACTGCTGGACAAACGGAACGACGATTATTTTTTTTCATCCTCCCAGAGAATGCAAGGTATTTGACTGTCAATGCGTGAATGGAAGCAATCGCTTTTGAATTGAGCCCCTTCCCATCAAGAAGGTCCTTGATGGTCAGTGGACGGCGATTTTTGATTTGTCCGGAAATGCGAGATGGTAGCTCCTTGTAAAAGTGCAGTTCAAACTCCCAGATTGAAGGACCTGCTTAAACTGACGTCAGATTCATGATTTGAAAGTTACGTAACTATCCCCATTTTGGGCCCCAATACCTGCAAGGGGTAATCTTTAGCAAGGGATTTGAGGACAATTGAGGAGAGCGAAATTCCCTGGAAAATATGAATGACCAAAGCGTAGTGGACGTGAACTGCATGACCAAAGAAAGACGGGAATGTACAAAAAAACCGGATTGTGACTTTTTGACTTTTGCTGGTCGAGTAGAAATTTCCTGAGATGTCCACAGTTGGATATGAACTTGTCTCACGTGCGACCTTACATTCAAAACCTATGCGCTGTAATAGATTGCAAAAAATTTGACACCCTCATTCCGATGCAACGATAAAGATACTAGTAAAATTTACTTGCGGTAAATGTGGCTGGAGATCAGACACTGCTGTATGTACTGAGAAAACTCTCAAGTGTGCTAACTGTGGAGGTTTTCCCACAATCTGGCTCGCCGAGTGCAGCAGCTTGAAGAAGGATAACTGAATATTGCATAATGATAGGACATGATGTTACTTACCGTGAGGCACAAGAGGAAAGTTGACAGTTTGACACAGCAAACCCATACGTCCTACGCTTCGTATCAACCAACACACTTCCATGCAAACGCATCAATCAGGACTTGCGCTAAGGATAAAGAAATTGCTGAGTTTAAAGGAAACGGTTAGGAATTAATGAGTCAATTAAAGATTGAAAAATACATTCAACAAATTGCTGATCAACCCAGCACAATCAGCAGCATCATAAGGAGGATATACCAAATCACAATCTGGATCGCACCTTCTCGTCCAGGGGCTACTCTGCTAAGGACTTCGTGCCTGGTTTTTGGTCCCTGTTGCTCGGAACAGATCATCTTCCACAGTGCGTCTCCCGTGGCAGCGAGACGCAATGTACATGGAGACTACTGTCTCCAAAATAACCCAGTGGGAGTCCCCTTGGTAGCGAGGGGAGGAGGAAGAACCTCCCTCCCAGAAAAGAAACTTAAAACCGCGGACAAGGCCCACTTCTAACCCCATAAAGACGTAAATCTTCGCGTCGAACATTATACAATGGAACTGTGCGAAGTCTTAGATCTAAAGTAAATGACTTACATTATTAGCCTTGTCCTATGCTCCCGATTATTATAGTTCTCCCAGAACGCATTTAACACACCTCGTCTCTGACGAGGTCGTTTTCGCTGAGGAACTACCATTTATGTCGGAAGGATCGTGAGGTAAGGGGTGGGAGGCGGAGTCGCCATGTACATCCACCAAAAGCCTCCCTTTTACAGAAGTGACTATTGATTCCTACTTTGGAGTTTGTCGCATGCAAAGTAACATTAAATGGCACTTTGTTGCGTGCTGGCTCTGTATCTTCACTTTATTGTCCACCTGATGCAGTTGATAGCCTATGATGAGCTCTTTGCTCTTTAGGACGTCCTGCCACAAAATACAGTCATTTTAGCTGATTTTAAATGCTCATCATACGTTTATGGGGTTCCCTCGGGTGGATGGTAGGGGTGAGCAAGTAGTTAATTGCTTAATGAAGTCTGATTTAGTCCTTCTGTATGATGTTAGTCCGAACTCGGTTGGACGATAATACCGGTAATTTGAGCTTTATTGACTTATCACTGGTCTCTTCATCAATAGCAGCCAGTGCCTGTGGCACCCATTGACGACTCGTTGGTAAGCGAATCATCTTTCCTATTTTGATTAAATATTCATGCTACACAGTGAGAACGCCTCAGCGCCTCTAAATTACGTAAAACAGCAACTGGGTCGCCTTCACAAGAGCGTCACGTCTCGATTTGTTTGGAGAAACCATTGATTGATAAGTAAACAAATATTCAGAATCTCGATTATCGAAGCAAGCATTGCTAATCCCATTCCTAAACTTCGACAGATAGCGTTTAAGCATAGAGTTCCATGGTGGGACACCAGATTGCCGCAGGGCGCGTGCCGACGCAATAAGGCCACAGGCTTTTCAAAAATAACATCACAATGAGAACTTTTGCACTTACCAAACTAAGTCAAGAGCTAGGGCTCGTAGAGTAATAAGACAAGCAAAAAGAGACTCCTGGCGGAGCTTTGTCTCTACAATAAACAGCAATACCAAAATATCATAGGTTTGGTTGGTCCCATATTAATAAAACAATCGAAAAAATCATCTTTTAAAATCAATAACATCAACTGAAGAGACAATAATTTTAGATCACCTAGAGACATTGCTAATGCACTCGCCTGCAGTTCTCTCATACAAGCACTCAGCTAATTACCATCCCACCTTCCTGACCATCAAGGAAAAGGCTGAGCTGCAACCAATTCACTTTGCCACAGGAGATGACTTTGATTCAATAAAGATCTAACAATGGATGAGCTTGTCCCGAGCCCTGAAGTCCTGTGAGGGAACATCCCCGGCCCCGATGAGATTCGATTAGATGATGAAGCATTTAATCATGAATGACATGAATTAAGCTGCTAGAAGTGTACAATGAACTTTGGAAATCAACTTTTCCAACTCATGGGACTTCGCCCACATCATTCCTATTGAAAGGAGGGGGTATCCCAGACTTTTGCATCTCCTACCGCCCAATTGCGTTGACAAGTTGCTTATGCACGTTCATGGAACGATTGTTAACAGTAGGGCTATTGCATTTTTTAAATTCCAGTATTACTAGTTGACGAGCAGTGCGGCTTTCCGCAGGGCGCCAACTCTCGATCAGCTAGTAAAGCTGGACAGTCATATTCAAGAGGCCATTGCCAAAAAAGATTTTTTGATTTCAGATTTTTAATACTAGAAAAAGCCTACGACATGACATGGCGATATGGCCTACTCCAGAAAACTTTATGCTTTTGATTCGTGGAAACTTGCCTTGTTTTATTATTCCATTTCATTTCTGACAGAACGTTTGCTGTCAAATTATTTTTCCGACAATGTCACTTTTCGGACATTTTTGTCCAGGCAAACAGGGTCCCACAAGGAAGTGTCTTGTCACCACATATTTCTATCTATGTATGATCAATGAAATCTTACAGCTCCTCCTCGGAATCTTAAATACTCACTGTACGCCTGATGATTGGTGCATTATGCATTCAGCAATAATGCAGATTCTCCGCAATCGCATCCATTGCACTGGATATGAATTCATAACTGGGCCTTCCAGTGGGGTTTTTAAGTTTTCCATTCGAAAGAGTAATTGGGTAATTTATATTCACGTAGGAGAAAGGCCGAACAATCAAGGCTAACTCTAAGACAACCCACCCAATACCTATTCCAAAAATTTCTGCAAAGTTTCTTGGGCTACTTTTTGGAATAGTAGACTCAATTGGAAAGACCACATTGGTCAGTTAAAGAATAAATGTCAAAAAGCACTGAATTTATAAAGTGCATTTCTGGTAACAAATGGGGAGCTGAATTAGACAGTCCTTTGGCTAATGGTATAATAAAGCCCTGATTAGGTGTCCTAAAGTAGATTATGGGTCCAATCGTTGTATGGTTCGGCATCGAAGAACAAGTTTTGAAAGGTTTTTGGGATTGCTGTGCAGAATGCCTGCTTTTGCGTGTGTGTCTTGGAGCCTGAAGTGCAATCGGATCGAAAGTTGTCTTGAGGTGGAGTCAGGATACCTCCCTCCGACTCAGACGCGGGCCAGTTTTTTATCCTTGAGCTATGGCCGCAAAGGTGGCTCGGACCCGAGCACCCCTAATGGGCAATAGTGGGCAATTTTACGGCCCCCCTATTGCCACGAGACTCCACGTACCTCGTCCGAGAAAAAGGTCGGTTAATCGATCTCTCTCCCATCGATACCCTGGTTCATTCAAAATATAGCGCCCATGGCGGGAAACCTCCCAATTTTTCCATCATGGAAGCTTGGCTTCCATCAGCTAAGGCCATGGGCGCCGAGGTGGAGGTAACGCCAGAGGTTCAGAGAGATTTCCTTATTAAACATCTCCCTTTTTTTTCATATATAGTACCACCGACGGGCTTCCAAGGACCGAAAGAGTGGTGGTGGGTGCTCGGGTGTATGGGTTCCGACTGAATGTGAACTAAAGTTCAGACTTGCCGAATCATACATAGATTCTTTCTTGCTGACTTTGTGCCATTGGATAAAGCCATTGATTTTGCACTATCGACGACCACGATAGAATAGTAAATTTTTTTTTCAGATCTTAAGTTCCACTTAAAACCATTAAATTCATTATAAACCACCAAAAATGAACTTCTGGGGTAATATCCATTCGTAAAGCTACAATGGTGCCAACAGAATCAAATCAAGCTAATATGGGTACCAGGCCCACTCTGGTATCCATGGTGCAATGAGCAGGCTGAACAAATTAGCCGGGTCCATACTGATGGTCCTGGTACCTTAAGCATAGTCCCGTACAGATCTCAGGTGTTTTTTGTGGTCTCTTATAAAAAGCAAAATCCATCTCCTGTGGCAAAGGTGGAGTGGACCACCTCCAACTCCCCAACAAAAATCAAAACTACAATAGAACTTTGGGGATACAGCCCACAGGAAAATCAGAAAGGGAGGAGGGTTGGTGTTGGCCCCGTCTCAGGGTCAATGCTACACCGTATCACCCACCTCACTCCCTATATAGAGAGAAGATTCCCTCCACCATGCCGCCACTGTACCCCTAACCCTTTACAATAAATCACCTATTAATAACATGCCCAATATACTCCATCCATAGAACTTACCATTAATAAATTACCTGAGAATCAAAAAATAAAGAAACTACAATAACAAATATCCTATCAGATGATAACAAGAATAATAAGTAAAAGTAATTGCTTGGAATAAGGGGGAACAAAACTTTTATGACCTTGTATCTAGATTGACAGAATAATAGGATCCATTGGCTTAATAACTTGGTGGCCCATGCCGCTGGTTGATAGCCAGAAATCCAACAAAGAAGAAGAAGTGTATGAAACCCTCGTGTATGAACTCTTGATGAGGGTCGAACACCCGTTTGTTTTAAAAAAACGCAATACAATAAATACTAAGTCTTGTGACCACAAAGCTACCCTGAGCCCGGGGCTCTCGTCTCGCTTGACATTATTGTTCCTGAGTTTCCTAAAGTTAAATAACAGTAAGTAAAACCTGTAATTACAGATCATTTATGGTGCTTTGCCAGCACCTTCAGTGCTCTTGTTTTTGAGGGGGGGGACAAGGTGACACGAGACTACAGTAGGGGGCGCAGTCAGCACCCCACCTCAGACACCGCAGCCTCCTCTTACTATACCAGGGTAGCCCTTTGGGCTTTGACCCATGGGTAGGGAGGCCCAGTAGTCTGGGGCGTCCTTTGGGCGCACTTTTTTCTTGTTCTATATTCTTCATCTTAATGTGACTTTCCTGAGCCTACCGGAGTTCCTCGTGAACTCCCGTATTCGCTTGGGGGGTGGGGCATCTACTTTACCTTACCTTCGCCTGACTGGCAAGTGCGGGTAGGGAAGTGTCCCACACTTGGCGTCAATCCCGGGTCGTGCTGTGTGGTCCTGGGGAGAACTCAAACACGGCTTCCACTGGGGGGTACAGGAACGAATAAACTGTTTCTACTCTCTTTTAGCTATTGGGGGCTGGGGGGGGTAGGTTTGATACCAAAAGTTAGAGCCTTTGATCCCCTTCAGGACAAAACTTTAGACCAAGGGGTCGACCTGGTCCGATGCCCAGTATGATGCTACCCCGGCTACCCCTTGTCTCTCCTCCTCAGGAGGAGGGGCGACTTATGACCACTCAAAAGTAAAGACAAACTCGACCTGAACAACGGAAACCCCCACTAACGCAAAAAAGGAAGACCCCCCCCCAAAACCCTTTTTTTTTTTGTTTTTTTCAAAATCCACAGAGAATGCGAGGTCGCGAATGTAAATGCGTGAATGAAAAGTCAATCGCTTCTGAATGTGACCCCCTTTATCATCAAAAGGTCCTTGGATGGTCAAGGGAAGGCAATTTTGATTTTGGTCAAAAATTGCGAGATGGTGAAGCCTCCTTGTTAAGTACAATCCAACTCCCAGTTAAGGATTTACTTAGCTTGACGCAAATTTCATGATCTTCTAATTAAAGTACTATCCCTATTGGCCCAAATACCTGTAAGGGAGTAATCTTTCACAGGGATTTGAGGACAATGGAAGAAAGTGAAATTCTTGAGAGCTGAAGGACCAAGACGTAGTGGACGTTCATTGTATGACCAAGAAGGACGGGATGTGCGAACGAAAGCTGGACTGTGTTTTTTGACCTTTGCTTTGAATAAAATTCCAGAATCATGTCAATGTCGGTTATGAACGTTGTTCAGTGACCTTATGTCCAAAAGCCAATGCTTGTAATAGATGCCAAAAATTCGGACACACCTCATTAAGAATGCATTGATAAAGATTCAATAAATTTGTTGCCCGCAAGGTGCTGAAGCCCATGACACCATCACTTGTACTAGCCAAATCCTCCAAATTTGCTAATTGTGGAGGTCCCCATCATTCAAGGATCATACGGAATGCAGAGCATCCTGAAGGAAGGGGAGAACTGAGACATTAAGCATAATTGAGGAAGCAATGAGTTTAGTTATACTGAAGCTAAGAGGAAGTGGAAAGTTTGACACACAAACCCGATGCGCTACTTTCCTATGCTGAAGTCAAGTAACTAACATCACCCCTAGTGCAAGTAATGTCAGTCAACAGCTTGCCAGCCCAAGGATAAGGAATTGCCGAACTGAAACAACCGTTAAAGAATTAAATATTAAAGTGTATCATTTGCTAAATTTGTCGATCAAATGGCTGCATCACCCCAGCATAAAAATCCTAAGGAGCTGATATCGAATCACAGTCCTGACGCCGACCTTCCTGTCCGGGCTACTCCTGTGAGGACTTCGTCTGGCTCGCAATCGGGCTTCTTCGTGAGAGAAGCCAGGTCCCGCAATCTGTTCAGTCCGTCTCCCTCGCCAGAGGTGCAGGACATGGAGGCTTCTTGTCTCCAAATCATCCCGAGAGAGGTCCCCGGTAAGCGAGGGGATGAGGAGTGTCTCCCTCCCAAAAAAGAAGAAAAAATCTGGTGGACAAGCACTTCCAAACCCCACATTAAAACGTACTCTTCGCGTCGACCATTATACAATGGAAACTGTCGAAGTCTTAGATCTAAGTAAATACCTTAAATTATTAGCACTCGTCCTATGCTCCCGATATTATAGTTCTCCAGAAAAACGCATTTAACCCCTCGTCTCGACGGATGTCGTGTTCGCTGAGGAACTAACCATTTATGTCGGAAGGATCGTTGAGGGTAGGGTGGAGGCGGAGTCGCCATGGTAACATCCACCAAGCCTCCACTTTTACAGAAGTGACTATTGATTCTACTTTGGGTTTGTCGCATGGCAAAGTAAAAATTAATGCACGTATCTGCTGGGCGTATATGTTTCACTTTATTGTCCCCCCTGGATGCAGTGATAGCCTATGGATGAGCTCTTTGCTCTTCAGGAACGTTCTGCCACAAAATAAAGTAATTTTAGGCTATTTTAAATGGCTCATCATACGTTATGGGGTTCCCTGCGGGGTGGATGGTAAGGTGAGCAAGTAGGTTAAGGTTGATTAATGAGTCTGATCTAGTCCCTTCTGAATGATGTAGTCCGACGCGGGTGGACGATAATACCGGTAATTTTGAGCTTTAATTGACTTAATCACTGTTCTCTTCATCAATAGCCGCCACAGTGCCTGTGGCACACACATTGACGACATCGTTGGAAGCATCATGCTTCCTATTTTGAATTAATATTCATGCGACACAGTGAAGAACGCCTTCAGCGCCCTAAATTTAACGTAAAAGAGCAGACTGCGTCGCCTTCACAAGGAGCGTCCAAGCTCGAACTTGGTTGGAGAAACCATTGATGATAAAGTAAACAATATTCGAATTCGATATAAAAGAAAAAAAAAAAAAAAAAAAGTCAGCCATTGCTATCCATTCTAAAACTTCGACAGATAGCGTTAGCATAGAGTTCATGGTGGGACACCAATTGCCGCAGGGGCGCTGTGCCGACGCATAAGGCCTACAGGGCTTTTCAAAATACATCACTAATGTAGAACCTTTTGCAATTACAACAAGTAAGAGCTAGGGCTCGTAGAGTAATAGACAAGCAAAAGAGACTCCTGGTCGGAGCTTTTGTCTCTTACAATAACAGCCACAGCCAAAATATCAGAGGTTTGGTCCACTATCAATAAAAATCAATAAGAAAAATCATCTTCAAAATCAATACATCACTGAAGAGGGCAATAATTTCGGATTCACCTAGAGAAGACATTGCTAATGCACTCGCCAGGCAGTTCTCTCATACAAGCAGCTCAGCTAATTACCATCCCACCTTCCTGACCATCAAGGAAGAGGCTGAGCTGCAACCAATTCACTTGCCACAGGAGATGACTTTTGATTACAATAAAGATCTAACAATGGATGAGCTTGTCCGAGCCCTTAGAAGCCTGTAGAGGAACATCCCCAGGCCCCGATAGATTCGGGATAATGAGATGATGGAAGCTGGTCTTAATCATGGATGAACATGATTAAGTTGCTAGAAGTGGTACATGAAATTTGGAAAGTCAACACTTTTCCAAACTCATGGCACTTACACGGGGCCCACATCATTCCCATATTGAAAGGAGGGGGTTAAATCCCAGAACTTGCCATCTCCCAACCGCCCAATTGCGTTGACAAGTTGCTTATGCAAGGTCATGGAACGAATTGGTTAACAGTAGGCTATTGTATTTTTTAAAAAAATCAGTAATTTACCTAGTTGACGAGCAGTGCGGCTTCCCGCAAGGGACGCCAAACTCTCGATCAGCTAGTAAACCTGGACCAGTCCATATTCAGAGGCCATTGCCAAAAAAGATTTTTTGATTTCAGTATTTTTAGATATAGAAAAAGCCTACGACATGACATGGCGATATGGCCTACTCAGAAAACTTTATGCTTTTGTTTTATTCCAAATTTCATTTCTGACAGAACTTTTCTGTCAAATTTATTTTCTCCGACAATGTCACTTTTTTCGGACATTTTTTGGTCCAAGAGCAAACTGGGTCCCACAAGGAAAGTGTCTTTGTTCACCACATTATTTTCTATGTATGGATTAATGACATCCTTACAGCTCCTCCTCGAATCTTAATACTCACTGTACGCTGATGATTGTGCAATTTGGCATTCCAGCAATAATGCAGAATTCTCAGCAAATCGCATCCAATTGGCACGATATGATTCATAACTGGGGCCTCCAGTGGGGTTTTAAGTTTTCCATTCCTCACGTAGGAGGAAGCCGAACATCAGGCTAACTCTAGACAACCACCCAATACCTATTCAAAAATCTGCAAGTTTCTTTGGGGCTACTTTTTGATAAGTAGAACTCCAATTGGAAAGACCGACATTGGTCAGTTTAAAGAATAAAATGTCAAAAAGGCACTGAATTTATTAAAGTGCATTTCTGTTAACAATGGGGAGCTGATAGACAGTCTTTGCTAATGGTTATAAAGCCCTGATTAGGTCTAAAGTAGATTATGGGTCAATCGGTATGGTTCGGCATCGAGACACAGTTTGAAAGGTTTGGATGCTGAGCAGAATGCCTGTTTGCGGTGTTGCGTCTTGGAGCCCTGAAGTGGCACTCTATCGAGCGTCTTGAGGTTGAGTCAGGAGGGACCTCCCCTCCGACTCAGAGCTGCCAGTTAGGCCCTGAGCTCTACGCAAAGGTGGCTCGAGACCCGAGCCACACCCTAATGGCCATGGAGGCATTAGGCCCTTTGCCACGAGACTCCACGACCTCGTCGAGAAAGTCGGTATAGATCTCTCTATCATGGAAGCCTGGCTTCCATCAGCCAAGGCCATGGCGCCGGAGGTGGAGGTACGCCAGAGGCTCAGAGATCCTTGTTAAACATCTCCCTTTGTTTCATATATATACCGGACGGCTCCAAGAAAGATGAGTGTGTGGGTGCGGGTGTATGGTCGACTGAATGTGAACTAAAGTTCAGACTGCTGAACTTTTTGCCATTGATAAAGCCATTGATTCATTAAGTTCACTTAAAGCCATTAAATCATTAGAAACCACCAAAAATGAACTACTGGGTAATATCATTTGTAAGCACACGGTGCCATAAAATCAATCAAGCTAATATGGGTACCAGGCCACTCTGGTATCCATGCAATGAGCCAGGCTGACAAATTAGCCGGGTCAACTGATGGATCTGAACCTTAGCACAGTCCGACAGATCTCAGGTGTTTTTGTGTCTCTATAAAATCAAAAAATCATCTTCCTGTGGCAAAGTGGACCAGCCTCCAACTCAAACATAAAAATCAGCTAACAATCGAACTGTGGTACCAGCCCGACAGGGAAAATCAAAAGGGAGGGTGGTGTTGGCTCGTCTCAGGGTCAACGCATTATATCACCACCTCCTCTACCTATATAGAGAGAACTTCCCTCCACAGTGCCCTCAAATGTACCACACCCTCACATTACATCATCTATTATAGTATGCCTATACATTCCAAACCAGAGACAGGCACTAATAATTTATTTCATGAATTAAAGAATAAAGATCTTACAATATCAAATATTTTATTCGGATAATGATAAAAATGATAAGTAAGTAATCCACTTTTTTAAAGAGACAAAACTTTATGACCTTATCTAGTTGACAGAATAAATAGGATCCATTGGCTTAATAACCTTGCCACATGCCGCTGGGTAATAGCCAAGAACTCCAACAAAGAAGACAGAAGAAGGACT
>NW_023641933.1:50000-58752 GCF_015228065.2 Penaeus monodon
TCAGAACACAGGAAACACTGACATTCCACTTTCCGAATACTGGAAAGACTGATATTCAGCTCTCAGTGCACTGGAAACACTGACATTCCACTTTTACAACACTGGAAACAGTGACATTCCACTTTTGGAATACTGGAAACACTAACATTCCACTCTCAGAGCACTGGTAACACGACATTCCGCTTTCTGAAAACTGGAAACACTGACATTCTGTTTCCAGAACACTGGAAAACACTGACATTCCATTTGTAGAACACTGAAAACACTTACATTCTGCTTTCAGAGCACTGCAAACACTGACATTTTGCTTTCAGAAAACTGGAAACACTGACATTCCATTTGTAGAACACTGGAAACACTTACATTTTGCTTTCAGAACACTGGGAAAAACTGACTTTCGCTTCAGAACACTGGAACACTGACATTCCACCTGTAGAACACTCGAAACACTGACATTCCACTTTCAGAACACTGGAAACACTGACAATTTGCTTTCAGAACACTGGAATTACTGACATTTCGTTTTCTGAGATTCCACTCTCAGAGCACTGGAAACTGACATTCTTCTTGATTGGAAACACTAACATTCTGCTTTCAGAACACTGGAAACACTGACATTTCCCCTTTCAGAACACAGGAAACCCTTGACATTCCGCTTTCAGAACACAGGAAACACTACCATTCCATTTGTAGAATACTGGAAACACTGACATTCCGCTTTCTGAAAACTGGAAACACTAACATTTCATTTGTAGAACACAGGAAACACTACCATTCCATCTGTAGAATACTGGAAACACTGATATTCCGCTTTCTGAATACTGGAAACACTAACATTTTGCTTTCAGAACACTGGAAACACTGACATTCCACCTGTAGAACACTCGAAACACTGACATTCCACTTTCAGAACACTCGAAACACTGACATTCTATTTGCAGAACACCGGAAACTCTGACATTCGGCTTTCGAACACAGGAAACATTGACATTCCGCTTTCAGAACACAGGGAAAAGCTTTCCATTCCATTTGTAGAATACTGGAAACACTGACATTCCGCTTTCTGAACATTGGAAACACTAACATTTTGCTTCCAGAACACTAGAAACACTGACATTTCCGTTTTCTTGAACACTGGAAACATGACATTCCCATTTGTAGAACACTGGAAACAATTACATTCCGCTTTCTGAACAATGGAAACACTGACATTTCCCTTTGTAGAACACAGAAACACTACATTCCATCTGTAGAATACTGGAAACACTGATATTCCGCTTTCTGAATACTGGAAAAACTAACATTTTGCTTCCAGAACACTAGAAAACACTGACATTCCGTTTTTTAGAACATTGGAAACACTAACATTCCACTTTTGAATACTGGAAACACTGACATTCAGCTCTCAGAGCACTGGGAAAAACTGACATTCCACTTTCACAACACTGGAAACAGTGACATTCCCCCTTTTGAAATACTCGAAACACTGACATTCTGCTTTCATAAAAACTGAAAACAACTGACATTCTCCTTTCAGAACACAGGAAACACTGAAATGCCATTTGTAGAACACAGGAAACACTGACATACCGCTTTTAGAACACTGGAAACACTGATATTCTGCTTTCAGATCACTGGTAACACTGACATTCCATTTGTAGAACACTGGAAATCTGACATTCCGCTTTCAGAGCACTCGAAACCCTGACATTTTGCTTCCAGAACACAGGAAACACTGGCATTCACTTTCAGATCACTGGAAACACTGACATTCCACTTTGGAATACTGGAAACAAATGACATTCCACTCTCAGAGCACTGGAAACACTGATATTCCCTTTCACAACACTGGAAACGCTGACGTTCGCTTCCAGAAAAACTGGAAACTTGACATTCAACCTTCAGAAAACTGGAAACACTGGCATTCCAATTTTCAAGTACTAGAAACACTGACATTCAGCTCTCAGAGCACTCGAAACACTGACATTCTTCTTTCAGAACACAGGAAAAACTGACATTCTACTTTCCCAATACTGGGAAACACTGAGATTCACTCTCAAGTACTGGAAACTGACATTCTTCTTGACTGGAAACACTGACATTCGCTTCAGAAAAATGGAAACACTGACATTCTATATTGCAGAACACCGGAAACACTGACATTCCCCCTTTCGGGAACACTGGAAACACTGACATTCTGCTTCCAGAACACTGGAAAAACTGTCTTCCGTTTTCAGAACACAGGAAACGCTACCTTCCATTTGTAGAATACTGGAAACCTGACATTCCGCTTTCTGAACACTGGAAACACTAACATTTTGGCCCTTTCCAGAACACTTGAAACACTGACATTCCGTTTTCTGAAAAACTGGAAACACTGACAAACCATTTGTAGAACGACTGGAAACACCTTACCATTTTCCGTTTCCAGAACACTGGAAACACTGACATTCCACTTTCAGAACACTGGAAACACTGACATTCCACCTCAACACTGGAAACAGTGACATTTCACTTTGGAATACTGGAAACACTGAGATTCCACTCTCAGAGCACTGGAAACACTGACATTCTGTTTCCAGAACACTGGAAACACTGATATTCGTTTTCAGAACACTGGAAACACTGACATTTTCCCCTTCCGAATACTGAACACTGACATTGTGCTTCCAGACACAAGAAACACTGGCATTCCACTTTCACAACACTGGAGACACTGCCATTCCACTTTTGCAATACTGGAAACACTGACATTCCACTCTCAGAGCACTGGAAACACTGATATTCCGTGTTCACAACACTAGAAACGCTGACATTCTGCTTCCAGAACACTGGAAACATTGACATTCAACCTTCAGAACACTGGAAACACTGACATTCCGCTTTCAGAACACAGGAAACACTGACATTCTACTTTCCCAATACTGGAAACACTGAGATTCCGCTTTCAGAACACTAGAAACACTGACATTCCGTTTTCTGAACACTGGAAACACTGACATTCCGCTTAAAAAAAGAACACAGGAAACACTGACATTCCGTTTTCTGAACACTGGAAACACTGACATTCACATTTGTAGAACACTGGAAAAAACTGACATTCTGCTTTCAGAACACAGGAAACACTGACATTCCGTTTTCAGAACCCTGGAAACACTGACATTCCGCTTTCAGAACACAGGAAACACTGACATTCCACTTTCACAACACTGGAAACACTGACATTCCATTTGTACAATACTGGAAACACTGCCGCCATCCACTTTCTGAACACTGGAAACACTGACATTCTGCTTCCAGAGCACTGGAAGCACTGACAGTCCGTTTTCAGAACACTGGAAACACTGGCATTCCACTTTCCCAACACTGAGAAACACTGACATTCCACTTTCACAACACTGGAAACAGTGACATTCCACTTTTGGAATACTGGAAACACTAACATTCCACTCTCAGAGCACTGGTAACACCGACATTCCGCTTTCTGAACACTGGAAACTCTGACATTCCATTTGTAGAACACTGGAAACACTGACATTCCGCTTTCAGAACACTGAAAACACTGACATTCTGTTTCCAGAACACTGGAAACACTGACATTCCGCTTTGAGAACACAGGAAACACTGACATTCCGCTTTCAGAACACAGGAAACATTACCATTCCTTTTGTAGAATACTGGAAATACTGACATTCCGCTTTCTGGAACACTGGAAACACTAACATTCTGCTTTCAGAACACTAGAAACACTGACATTCTGCTTTCAGAACACTGGAAACACTGACATTCCGCTTTCAGAACACTGGAAACACTGACATTCCACTCTCAGAACATAGGAAACACTGACATTCCTTTTGTAGAATAATGGAAACACTGACATTCCGCTTTCTGAACACTGGAAACACTGATATTCCGCTTTCAGAACATTGGAAACACTGACATTCCACTTTCACAACACAGGGAAATATACGTAAAAAACACATTAGGAATACAGTAGTATATAAGGGTTTCATTATTGTGAGCATAGTGTGGCGTGTTGAGAAATTAGAGATGCTGACCATTTGGCAGTTGTTTGAATACTAGTATATGTAGCGATTTAGAATTATAGTTTTGGCATTTCAAACATTTTGAACCACGTTCAGCGAAAGTAACCTGTATTGATTACTGTATGATATGATATGATACTGTATTGAAAGAATTGACTAACTGGAAAACAAAGATATTGAGTTGCCTTTTTACTTTTAAAGAACAGTAATATGCAGAAAAAAAAGACAAATATTGGGAAAAAAAACCCTACTGACAGGAACAATTATTTTTTTATCAAAACCTTGTCCAACCACCGTTATTTTCTTTAAAAACTCCTCGCAGTCCCCCCCGGGACAGAGGCGACATGCTTATATATAAATTCCGTATTCCTATGCAGTACTTCCCATGCCCTCTGCATGTTCTAAATTAACTGTTCCGAGGTTCTTTCATTTGTTGTTTCCCAGACATTGACTATATTTGCCCAGACATTTTCGATTGTGTTTTAAGTCACATGCCTTGCTTTACCATGGTTAGGATATTAGGGGGTTTTTGGCCCACAAACCCTCTTAACTCCCCTCGATGTGTACTGGGCATTATCCTGCTAATCATTTTTCTGGGAAAACAGGCATAGCTCCATACTGAGGGGGAAAAAAACATTTCTAATCATTCGATATATTTTCTCCAAACTGGTCCCCCTCTATTTCTCCCAGTTCACCAACGCATGCATTATCCCTCCCACATTTAGTGGCCACTCCTCGCAGTTTCGTGATGTTTTGTCTACAATTCGGGAAAAATATGAAAGAGAGTTTGGACTAAAATTTGGGCACATACGCAAAATCTGTTAGACGTGATTTTTTCCATACATCTAAAAAAAAAAAAAAAGGGTTTAAAAGAGGTGAAAACAGTAATTTACCATCTTGTTTTATTTTTTCCTCCACGTGGGGGGCGGTGGAACAAATTTTTTTTTAATCACTCCAGATTACCCTCCCCAGTAATCCGATCATTGTCTACATACTGGGGGACAACGGGGGCGCCATGGCGATACGTTGGGTCAACCCCTCTTTGATGACTGGTTTCGGTGTATACCTCTGCTCAATTTTTTCTCAAAATGTTACTGGGAGGGTGCAATTTTTCTTTTATTTTAGCTGCTTGGTGAGGGGTTTTGCTTCCACCTCCCCCCTTTCCCCCCCTTCTTCTCCTCCCTTTCGCTTCTATGTCTCAGTTCCCCTTTCCCCCCCTTCCCCCCTTCCACAACTACTTTCCTCCCCCTTCCCCTCCTCCTCCTTTTCATTCTCTTTTTTCCTCCTCCTCCTTCTACTTCTTTTCTCCGTTTCCCCCAATTCCCCCCCTCCCTTTTTTCCTTTTAAATTTTATTCTCCGTTCCCCTTCCCCTCTTCCCCTCCTCCCCTTCCACTTCATTTTCTCCTCCACCCTTCCCCCTTTTCCTCCTACTCCCCCTCCTCATCCACCTTCCAAATTTTATCTTCCGTCCCCCTTCCCCCCCTCCTCCTCCTTCGGCACTTCTACCTCTCCATTTTTTTTTTCCCCTTCTCCTTCCATTCTATCTCTCCGTTCCCCCCTTTCCCCTCCTCCTTCTCCCCCTCCTGCTTCTCCTCCCCTACTTCTCCTCCTCCCCTCATCATCACCACCCCACCATCATCATCATCTCTCATCATCATCATCTCATCATCATCACATCATCATCATCACCATAATTATATTATTATCTATCTATCTATTATCTATCTATCTATCTATCTATCTATATATATATTATATAAAATTTATATATATATATATATATATATATTACCTTTAATATACACACACACAAAACGGAAGGTGCCCATCATAATTTGAATTAAATTGGAACGCTAACCTTATGACTGGTAAAGCTGCTCTCTTGCAGGGATGCAGTCTGAGGGGGAGGAGGTGTGGCCATTGGGGGGGGGGGAGGGTTCCCGGGGGGCGTCCCTTCCATCACCCTCGACTCCTCCAGCCTGTCCTTCCTGACTAAACGTGCGTTCTAGAATAGGGGAAATTTTCCCCCCTCGACTTTTTGCAAGGTTTTGCCATTTTCCGAAAGGGGAAAGGAGGAACGGGGAGATAGAAGTGGGGGAGGAAGAAGGGGGAGTAGGGGGGGAAAGGGGGGGGAAACTGAGAGAAAAGTGGAAGGAGGGGGGAGGAATGGAGGAGGGGGGGAAGCTAAGAAAAGGAGGGGGATGGGGGGGAGGGGAAGGGAGAGGGGGAACAGAAGGGGTTTGTTCCCCTTATTCCCCCCTTTACTCAAAAAGTTGTTTAAAAATGCTTATTCTAAGTATGCTATTGCTATCTCATCGACATTCAAATTTTTTTTGTGTTATGAATACTCACAATTCGTCTCCATATCACGAAGCTTTTTAGCCCTTGAAAACAACTAACTCCCTCCTTCACACAATGTTTAAAATAAGGTACCTTGTTCCCTGACCGAAACCACCATATCCCATATGTATCAGACTTTGTGTTCTTTAAAAATTCTTTCTGTTTTCCATTAAAAATTTTTTCAAAATATTTTTTTTCGGGAAATTCTGAGCAGTCCAACGACCGCTCGCAGAAAACGGGCAAGCAGGATGCCTCATCTTCCGGGGGCGTCTCTCCCTTGTCCCCTTTGAAAGCCAGCTCCCTACTCTCAGAGAAAAAAGACTTGAAGCGCAACAATTTAACTCAATACACCTTCAAAAAACCCCCCCCCTGCCCATTCACTCCTTTTCCACTTTATCTCTCTGTTCCCCCCTTTCCCCTCGTCTTCCTCCTCCTCCTTTTTTCACTTCTATCTCTCTGTTCCCCCCCTTCCCTCCTCCTATTTCCACTTCCATTTTTCCTTTTCCCCCCCCCCCCCTCCCTCCTCCCCCCTCCTCTTTCCAAAAAAACCCTTTCTCCCACTTCTATCTTCCTTTCCCCTACTTTCTCTTCGGTCCTCCTCCTGTCATTTTCCCACTTCTTTTTCCCCGTTCCCCTTCCTCTTCCCCTCTTCCCCAGGGCCACCGGGGAGCCCCCTTATCAGGGAAAATTAACTTACTTTCACGCAAAAACCAAACACTCTGAAAAACTCTTCCCATTTTATGCTTCAAAAACCGACATTTTATTTTAGGCTTTGGGCCATAGGGTTTTGTGCTTTTTTTTTCAGTTTGTTTTTTTTTTTTTTCTTGTAAATTATTTAAAACCAAATCACGTTTCATCAGGACCGACAGACAAAGGACAGCGGAAAGGGATCTCTTTGGGAGGAGTCGCCGCCCCTTCGATAACGTGACGTCAAAAAATGACGGGGTTTTATTCAGTTTGGAGAAAACATTTCAAACCCATGGCTAGCGGGCTTAGAACACCATTGCCTGATCTAAATTTGGAAGAACTGTGCTTCACTGAGGGCATGCACGTATTTTCCCGTTAATGTGTGTGTGCGGAATACTAAACACACACCCCCAACACACACCATATATATATCTTTGTGTGTGTTTGTTGTATGTTTATATACATATATTTATATCATTACATCATGTCTATATGTTTATACACACAGGGGGCGCCCCCCTTTCCCTTCCCCTCCCCCTCCTCCTCCTTCGATTCTATGTTCATTTCCCCCCCTTCCCCTCCTCCTTCGACTTCGATGTCTCAGTTCCCTTTTCCCCTTCCCCCCCTTCACTTCGTGTCTCTTTCCCCTTCCCCCTCCTCCTCCCCTCCTTCCCCCAAATATCTTTCCCTTTTCCCCCTTCCCCTCCTCCTTCCCTTTTCATTCTCTTTCTCTTTCCCCCTTCCACTTTTATCTCTCCATTTTCCCCCAAATTCCCTCCTCCTTCTCCTTTCCAATTCTATCTCTCCCTTTCCCCTTTCCCCTTCCCCTCCCCCACCCCCTTTTCCCCTTCTAACTCTCCGTCCAATCTTCCCCCCTCCCCTATCCTCTCCTCATCCCCCTTCCAATTCATCTCTCCGTCCCCCCTTCCCCCCCCTCTTCCTCTCTCTAGCACTTCTATCTCTCCATTTTTTCTCCCCTCTTTTCTTTCCCCTTCCATCTCTCCGTTCCCCTTCCCTCCTCCTCTTTTTACTCCTTCCTTTTTTCTACACCTCTTCCTCCTCTTCCTTCCACATCTCATCTCTCTAACCTCTCTTACTCTATTTCTTCTATCTATCCTCTGCCTATCTATCATCATTTATCATATATCTATTTTATGTCATTGCTTTCATTAGTACCAATACCCCTGGTAATTTTGTATATGCTAAAACGTATATTTCCACAAATTTTCGATGTAGCTAAAACATAATACCAGTGGACCCTGTGGCGTTTACCACGTGGCTCCAAGTCTCAAATAGGAACCATTCACTCAGCGAGGGCATAGATACGATGTTATCTGCCCTTGCTTACCCTCTTTCTGACCAGAGCTCGATGCGGTAAGGGCGGCCCAGCCCTCCTCCTCCGGGCTGGGTGACCTGCCGGGGACCCCCATACCGCTATTAACCTCAGACATCGCACGGGTTTTTCCCTATGTGTGTTAACTTTTTCATAAAAAGTACGCCGTTTAACAAAATTTTTCATTCTGTTCACCATTGACTAAGGATCATAAACCTTTAAAAAAAAATCTATCTATTTTACTATCTTTATCTATCTATTTCTTTTATCTATCTATCTATCTATCTAATCTATCTATCTATTTTTATCTATCTATCTATCTATCTTTTTTTTTTCTCTATTTTC